>NC_048304.1:93105600-93405600 GCF_013100865.1 Trachemys scripta elegans | reverse complement strand
TGAAAACATATGAACTGGTTACACTCAGTGCATATTTTCAAGATTTTCTCTGAAATTGTAACAGCTGGAGACAATTTTTTTATATGAAAGCTGAGATTCTGGAGTACAAACAGCAGCTTGGGAGAGGTCCTGGGACACTGTACTGCTGCCCCAACTGAAGCTCTGTGTTTGTTGGGGCCAAGAAGGAAAAAGGGAAAAGAAAATTCTCCGTGAAACAGACAGCAATTGATGATTTTGCCAGTCAGCACATCCTCAACTGGCTATGTTCCTGTATACCTGGGGACTTGTGTGGACCTGCTAGAAAATGAATGCTCAGCTAATTGTTCGGAGAGCTCCTCTATATCTTGACCCCATACTGCCAAGTGGGTGGGTGCAGTCAATGATAAGAAGCAGCCTTAAACTATTTTTAGGAATCCAAGCCAGACAGTAACAACAAGCTGAGTGACTCTTGCAAACACACAGTCCAATGCAGCAATTTGGGGCCAAAATTCTAAGGCTTCTAAACCTAATATAAAACAAAATCCAGCATCACAACTGTCATCCTTCCGAAGATTCTTTGACTAACTGCTCCATGGTTGCTGGAACATCCACTGGGGTACTCACAACAGCTGCCACAGTACAGATGCTGATCTATAAGGGCATCTCAGAAATTCAAGCATGCTGGTCAGCCCACAAGTATGCAGTCTGCGCTTTGGAGCCTTTCGCCTCTTCTCCTCTCCTAAGATAGAAATTGCTGACAGGAGCCAACTGAGGAAGGGGGGCAGCTGGATGAGGCCAAAGGGCTGTCAAGAGATCTCTCATTCAGCCTTCCCTCTGCCAGTTCTAAAACTGGACCCTGTTTTTTCTTCTGCTGTTTGCTCCCTGCCACTCACTGTCTTTCATTCAGTATTGCTTTAGCTGGAGAAAAAGGGAGGAGCAACAGGCTGCAAGAGCAACTGTTTCCTCTTCAAGGCAACACTTTGTGCTGGTGCAAAGGACTTCATTCCTTTGTCAAACACTGACTATGCAGTGCCCTTCAAAGGAATAAGGCATGACCCCCAAAGGGGGCTTACAATCGTATTTGATTGTTGATTAAAAAATACAGTAATAATGCCAGATGTCCATATATTACAACTGTTCCACTTCTGTCTTCAACTATGCTCCATTGTAGCTTTCTCTGAAATTGCTTCTAGTTTGAGGTGCAAGGCCAGTTAGACAGAACTGCAGGGTCTCAATGTGTGGCTGAGACAACGGTGTTGGTAGGAGGAATTTAGGTTTATTAGGAACTGGGAAATCTTTTGGGAAAGAAGGAGCCTACACATGAAGGATGGGCTCCATGTAAACCAAAATGGAATCAGATTGCTGGCATGTAAAATTAAAAAGGTCAGAGGAGTTTTCTAATTGCTGGTGGGGGGGGCAACATCTGTGGAGGAGCACTTGGTTCACTCAGATACATTCCATGGAAAGGATTTATTAAAGGGATACTCTATATCCTAGTAAAGAGGAGAGAATAGAAGTTGATAAAGTACAGGTAGGAACTGAAGAGAAATATTCAGACAAAAAAGAATCCCCTTCAGTTACATCAGATGAAGGCAGACGGCTAAATAAATGCTTGTATACAAATGCTAGAAGTCTAAATACTAAGATGGGTGAACTTGAGTGCCTGGTATTAGATGAGGATATTGATATAATAGGCATCACAGAAACTTGGTGGAACAATGATAATCAATGGGACATGGTAACACCAGGATACAAAATATACAGGAATGAGAGTAGGTCATGCTAGTTGGGGAGTGGCATTGTATGTGAAAGAAAGCAGAGTCAAACACAGTAAAAATCTTAAATGAATTAAACTGTACCAAAAATCTCTATGGATAGAAATGTCATGCTTGAATAATAGGAGCATAGCAGTAGGAATATACTACCAACCACCTGACCAGGATGGTGATGATAATTGTGAAATGCTCAGGGAGATTAGAAAGCTACAAAAACAGAAAACCCAATAATAATGGGGTATTTCAACTATCTCCATATTGACTGGACACACAATCACCTCAGGTCAGGATGCAGAAATAAATTAATGACTGCTTCTTGGAGCAGCTAGTTCTAAAACCCACAGGGGGAGACAATTTTTTTATTTAGTCCTAAGTGAAGGATCTGGTCCAAAAGATGAATATAGCTGAACTGTTCAGTAATAGTGACCATAATGTAACTGAATTTACAATAGAATTTACAAATACCAAAGAAACCCACCACAGTAGCATTTAACTTCAAAATGGGGAACAACACAAAAAATGAGGACACAAGTTAAACAGTCACCAGAGTGAAATGCCTTCAAGCTACATGAAAACAATTTTAAAAACACCCATAGTAGAGGCTCAAACTAAATGTACACCCCAAATAATAAAATAATAAAAACAGTAAGAGGACAAAAAATGCCATCATGACGAAACAACTGAGTAAAAGCGGCAGTTAAAGGCAAAAAGGCATCCTTTGAAAAGTGGAATTCAAAAGCCTACTGAGGAAAATAGGAGCATAAAATTCTGGCAAATCTAGTGCAAAAGTATAATTAGGCAGGCCAAAAAAGATTTTGAAGAGCAACAAGCAAAGGCCCAAAAACTAACAACAACCCTTTATATATATATATCAGAAGCAGAAAGCCTGCCAAACAATCAGTGGGGCCACTGGATGATTAAGGTGTTAAAGGAGCACTTAACGAAGAGAAAGCCATTGTGAAGAAGTTAAATTAATTCTTTGCATCCGTCTTCACTGCAGAAGTTGTCAGGGAGATTCCCATAGTTAAGTCATTCTTTTTAGGTGACAAATCTGAGAAACTGTCACAGACTGAGGTGTCAATAGGTAGGAGTTTGGAACAAATTGATAAATTACAAAGTAATAAGTCACCAGGACCAGATGGTGTTTACTCAAAAGGAACTCAGATATGAAATTGCAGAACTACTAACTGTGATATGTAACCTAGTGCTTAAATCAGCCTCTGTACTCAATGTCTGGAGGATAGCTAATGTAATTCAGATTTTCTGAAAGAGGCTCCAAAAGCGATCCTGGCAATTACAGGCCAGTAAGCGTAGCTTCAGTACCAGGTAACTTGGTTGAAACTGTAGTAAAGACCAGAATTATCTGATATGTATATGAACATGATATATTGGGAAAGAATCAACATGGTTTCTGTAAAGGGAAATCATGCCCCATGAGTCTATTAGAATTCTTTGAGGGAGTCCACAAGCATATGGACAACAGTGATCCAGGGGATATAGTGTATTTGCATTTTTCTGAACGGTTTTGACATGGTCCCACACCAAAGGCTCTTAAGCAAAGTAAGCAGTCATGGGATAAGAGAGAAGGTCCTCTTCTGGATCAGTAGCTGGTTAAAAGATGGGAAACAAAGGGTGGGAATAAATGGTCAGTTTTTACAATAGGGAGAGGTAAATAGTGAAGTCCACCAAGAATCTGTACTGGGACTTGTGCTGTTCAACATATTAATAAATTATCTGAAAAAGGAGGTGAGCAGTGAGTTGGCAAAATTTGCAAATTACAAAATTACTCAAGATAGTTAAGTCCAAAGCTGACTCCAAAGAGCTGCAAAGGGATCTCACAAAACTGGGTGACATGACAGATGGAATTCAGTGTTGATAAGCGCAAAATAAACATCCCAAGTATACATGCAAAATGATGGGGTCTAAATTAGCTGTTACCACTCAAGAAAGAGATCTTGGAATCCTTGTGGATAGTTCTCTGAAAACATCTGCTCAATGTGCAGCAGCAGTCAAGAAAGCTAACAGAATGTTAGGAAGCAGTAGTAAAGGGGTAGATAATAAGACAGAAAATACCATGATGCTACTATATAAATCCATGGTATGCCCACATCTTGAATGCTGTGTGCAGTTCTGGTTGCCTCATCTCCAAAAAAGTTATATTAAACTTGGAAAAGGTGCAGAGGAGGGCAATAAAAATTATATGATGGCATGAAACAGCTTCTATATGAGGAGAGATTAAAAAGACTGGGACTTTTCACCTTAGAAAAGAGACAACCAAGGGAGAATATGATAAAGGTCTACAAAATCACAAATGGTGTGGAGAAAACGAATAAGGAAGTGTTAGTTACCCCTTCACATAACAAACCTGGGGTCACCAAATGAAATTAATAGGCAGCAGGTTTAAAACTAACATAAGGAAGTATTTCTTCACATAACGCTCAGTCAACCTGTGGAACTCATTGCCAGGGGATGTCGTGAAGGCCAAAAGTATAACTAGGTTCGAATAAGAATTGGATAGGTTTATGAAGGATAGGTTCATCAATAGCTATTAGCCAAGATGGTCAGGGATGGAACCCCATGATCTGGGTGTCCCTAAACCTCTGACTGCCAGAGGATAGGACTGGACACAGGGGATGGATCACTTGATAATTGCACTATTCTGTTCATTCCCTCTGAAGCATGTGGCACTGGCCACTGTCAGGAGACTGGATACTGTGCTAGATGGACCATTGGTATGACCCAGAATGGCCATTTCTTCTGTTCTTCAGTACACATCTTCCTAAATGAAGCAGGTGGTAGCAGCAATAAACCTGAGAGGCTGGACTGGATTCTAGGATGGATATCAAGTATGCTCTGCAGATTGCCTAGGACGCAATAAATTCGTTTCTGGGCTCTGTGGATCAGCAGGTAGGGTATGGAGTGACTTGCTGGGCTGGACTTGCAATATTAGCCCTAAAGACAATCTTTCCTGACAGGTTAATTCATTATTGTTATCTGCAATACAGAAGGTCCTAGGGGCACGATGTTAGGATGAGTGGGCCTATCAGGTTGGCAAAGAGAAGGGAAATCTCTTAACTTGCTCATCTATTTAGGGCATTCTCCCTTCTGTTCTTCTGGGGGGGCTAGTGCTTGTGCTGGTTTGAAGGGTTGCAATGTTTGTTCTGGGGATTCTTGGCCATCCCCCTTCTATCAAGTGACAGATGCTAAGGGCACACACTTGGTTCCCTGCCCTTGAGCAGCAGCTTTGTGTTAATGGTGAAGTCGAGTTGAGGTTTTGAAGAGTCACGGAACAGAGCCTGCAGTTTGCTCTGAACTCACTGGGATAACTGTTCTGCATCTGCCAAGGTGCAAGTTAATGCCAGACAGACCCACACTGAAGGACAATATGACACCATACTGTGTGGGAGGGAGCTGGACACAATGGGGAATCATTTCTTAAAGCACAATAGAATTCACCTGTAGGAAAATCACTTTTTCACCCAGCAATTTAACTATATTTTGTCATTACCTATCATTAGAATTTTAATTACTCTCTGCAACTAAAGACCAGTCCAAGCTGCTAAGTTTGGCCACCGAACCAAACTTTCCAAAAGTTTGAAATGGGAGGATGCTGGATTCCAGGTCAGATCTATCTCTAGTGGCAATTGACTGAAACAATTTGAGACTCATTCAGCTAAAACAGTTTCACTAGAAACAGCTTCCACTGTAGAAAATATTTCCATAGTTATACCTGGACATATACTGCATCTAAAATGGCTGCCTAGCTTGTGATGAAGTAAGTTTAGAGGAATAGGGGCAGCTCTGCAGCTTACCACTTTACACGAGCTGTGTATCTGGCCTTTTTAGTTAATGCCAGTAAACAAGGTTCTATCAATTCCTTCTATCAACTATACTCTCGGTTTGAGTTTTCCTAGAAATCATTAAGATAAATTCAGAATAATCATTTAAATGTTTAAGTGTTAGAGGTTACCTTTTAGTGAAGTCATGCATCAGAATTCTCTTATCTACAAAATATATACCCTGGTATAGGGGATTTCCCACATATCTTCAGCTAAAGAAAAAGATGCACAATGTATTGTACACAATACACAATTTTTAATATTTTATCCTAACTCAGGCTACTTGAGCCAAATTCTTCCTTGAGTTATCCCAGGATTGTATATGGCCCATTTATTTAGATTAAAGTGGTACTCAGTTATGATTAGTCGGGGGGATGTATTCTTTTACATTTATAATAATATATCATCTGCAAAGCTACTAATAATTTTTTGGGAAACATTTCAAAGTTTGACTTAAATTTAAAGGAAAGAAACATATAGCAACTGTTTTCTTAGCATCTTCTCCATTCACTTATTTGTATTTCAGACCATTTCAAAGGCATTTCGTTAGAATACCTCATGGTTATTTTCATAACCAGCATGATGTACATGTATCTGCCACCCAGTGCTATAATGGCAATACTAGGAGTCTGTGTACTATGTATTATGTACAATGCATAGGAACATTGTAGGGTCACAACTTTCTGGATCTACTCTAAGAGTTCTTGGCTTCCGAGTCCCAATCCCAGTGCAGACCTATTTCATTTTCTGGATCTCCTGCACTGGCACAGTGCTGCAGTACCTGGTTTCTATTTATCTATCCTAGGTACTTACCTGAAAGCCATCTCAATCTTCAGTCTAGTCATCCTCACAACACTTCTGTGAGGTAGGGGTGTATTATTCTCACTTTACAGATGGGGGAACTGAGAAACTGAGGGCATTTAGGCACCTGACGAGGTAGATAGGCACCAAAGTCCACCATTGGTATTTTTAAAACCGCAAATTAGCTGGTGCCTAATCCTGTAGATACCTGCTTTCTTGCTTATTGGCTCCAAAATGCCTGAGCATTAGCAAAGCCTAAGCACTGCTGCTACCACACAGCCAATAGCCACAGCTTTGAGAAACAGGGCTTATATGCAGGGACAGTCACAGATTCACCTAGCAGTACATCTGAACAGTTACATATGCCACCTCTCAGTCCCCCGCTGACATGGAGCTCCCTGGCAGTCTAATTGACATTTATACTAGGCTGCGGCACTCCTATCTTATTTCCAGTGGCTGGTCATGTAGGAGTGCTTGGGTCAAGCTTAACGCATGTCATCTGGCACTGACTGCAGGTGTTAGATGGAGTGGCAACAATGAAAGTGCTTAAATGGCAGCAGGTGGCAATGGAAGTGTAGGGTGAACCAGAGATGTATGCCGTGAGAAAAAGCTTAGTTAGATAGGGACAGATTGTAAGTTAGTGGGTTAGGGGGTTAATGGGGCATCTACAGGGAACAAGAGATGTGTGTTGGGACAGTTTGGGTAGTTATGGAAATAAAAAAGTGTCTTCATAACAAAGATTTGGGGGAAGTGGTGGTCAAGTACATGGGAGTGGGGGAAGGAACAGGTGTTAAGTGCACATGGCTGCTCATTTTTTACCTCCCCCCCCCCCCCCGCTTTGGCACCCAGTGGCTGTCCCTGTACATTCCGGTTCTCTGCTGTATTGTGGGGCTTACTGGTGGAGACGTGCTGGGACTGGGGTCACATATCACTGCTTTGCCCTTTCTTTAATGTGAAGGTTGTGGTGGAGGGGAAACCAAAACAGAGGGCACAGATGACCATTATTGTCATTGTTTGAATGTGGATCAGCAGTTGCATCCTCAGAAGTAGTGGGTATCTGAGAAGTTATCTAGGTGTCATTATCAGTTTCAGCAGAGGTAGACAGTCCAGTTGTTGTTGGCTGTGGCAGACAGATTGGGGGCTGGAGTAGGGGGACAGGAGCACAGAGCCTGTGTGTGGTGGGGGATGGGACACAGATGAGAGGCAGACAGGCAGGGAGGTCTGGGGCAAATAGGAGTACATATGGGAACAGGAGGAGGTGGAAGGACAGAGGGGGTGGTTGGGGAGGAAGGGACTGACAAACATTGGTACAAGTAAGAGTAGGAATGTCATGAGAGGTGAAGCAGGTGGATGCTGATATGGTAGGTGGTAGTGGTTGGGGAGTAAGCAACATTTTGGCTAGGATTGTTTGAATTGATTCTGCAGGGGGAGAGGATGGGCAAAGCACTTCCATGCGCTTGGGTCTGAGTCCATACACTGATGAGTTGGGAAGAATGCCAGATGCCTGATACTGGGTGACCATTAAAATGATTGCTCTGCCATCTTCTTCTGCAGTCTGGCTATCCTGCCAACCATGGAATGCAAAAATGGCCTCTTTAACGCCACACAGCCTGACACAGCTCATGCAGCTCACATTATTGGATTTATTCTAATACTCCAACACACCCTTGAGCCATCCAGCTTGCTCCACCTTATCCATAAAACTTCCCACAGCAATGTGTCATTCTGGTTTGCTATGACCTCTCCAAAATTCTCAGTTGTAATGGGGGTGGGGTGGGAAAAACTTCATGAGCACTCTGCTGTAGGAACTGATGTCTCTACGGGTCTCTCTCGCTCTAGAGAGAATTATCGAGTTTGCTTGAGGTCATTTAGGGATATGCCATGATCCAAATATTATATCTGGTCCCCATCTGTGGCCACAGGAGCTGGAAGACCATGGCAGCTGCTCTAAGAGGTGCACCCCAGCAGTGCAGCTGGTGATGCTGATGCCCAGTGAAGAGATGCTGGTCCCAGTCCCCTGGTGCTGGTGCCAGGAGCAGACGAGCTTGTGCTTGTACAGGCCCAGCCAGGTTGTAGTCATGTGGTGCTGGTGGTTAAAAGCAGAGTTTCTTGTTTACTGTCCATACAGGTGGCATGTCTGAATTGCTACCCTCAGAGGGGATCTCCAAATGCATTGACGTCTCCCCATCTGACGGCTCCTCCTTAGGGTGGTAGGTTGAACCTGAGATCTCTAGCTCATTAGAATGGAGAGCATGGGGGAGGAGGGTTGGCTCCACTTGCAGAGATAGTGTGCACAAGGCATACATTAATGTATCTGAGCAGTCTCCATTGCAGTGCTGCCAATCCTGACCCATCGGACACATGGTGCTGGAGTGAGTGAGTCCAGCTTGATTGATGTGTGATCTTGCGGACAAACTGCAATGGCTAATTCCAAACTTCTCTCCTGGAATGGGTGCACGGAGAGGGGAAACTTGTTCAATCCCAAACAGGAAGCCTGCAGTAGAGCAGTGAACTGAATCTGGTTCTCCTGAGTACCAGGCTAGTGCCCTAACCAGTCCCTCATATTGTAAGGGAATAGTTAAATCCAGGGAAAAGAGGCCAAACCTATTTTCATTGCTATTTGAAAACATAATGACAAGTTATTATTAGCTTGAGATTTTCAGAGAGAACGTAGACACAGTATTGCCATCCCAAAAATCATGTATGCCTCCCCCCATCATGAAATGGGCTTGACAGCCATAAAAAATTTAAAATAATAAATGTTGGGTTGTTTTTATTTCCCCTTGGTTTTTGAGCCTGTGGAGTTTGTGTTTTCAAGGGCTAGAAAGTTATGTCTTAAAAAATTGAAGCTGAGATTCTTATATATTTCACTTGACTCCAGCTGCTGAGGTTTTAAGAAAAAATACCAAATATTGTGAGACTCACAATAAAATTGCAAGAGTTGGCAATACTGTGTTCCATTAATTGTAATGCAAGATGTCTAAATCTCTATATCTTTGAAAATCTCAATCTTAAATTCAATTATTAATTATTATTATGTTAAATTAAGTCTACATTATGGGTCTAATCTGCTTTACAGTTTCCCAGTAAAGTCTGCATATGTCATAGAGAGGATCGTTTGGCTGAAGACTCATTTTTCTAATTATACTTCTTTCACTTCCTCTGATTCTATTTCTGATAGTGTGGTAAGCCGTTGGGTTACTCCCGAGGGTTCTGTTCTTGATCCCATGTTTTTAACATTTTCATGCATCCTCTGGATGATAGCTTTAATTTTATGGATTGTCTAATTACATTTAACTGGCAACACTCCCATCTACAGCTCCTCTGATAATGTATCTTTGGTGACTCAAGAACATGAATGTGGTTTTCAGCTGTAAAATTTGTGGCTGGCAAGGAATTTTTTAAAACTAAAGAGCAACAAAATTAAAGTGCTCAGGTTTGATGCTATGCAATTGCCAGGTTCTGTTGTCTTTGGTTACTTTGCCACTTGGTGTCCACTTCTGCCTTTCAGATACACCCACTGAAGGGCAAAATATAGCCCATCAGGGTACAGTAATATTTAGGATCATTGGGTCAATGATCATTGGATGTCACTTTAGGCTCAAATCAAAAAGTCACCAAATGCCCTCCCTGCCCTCTCAGGAATATTGCCAGGATACATCTTTGTCTTTCCATAGCTAACCTGGCAACTGTAATTTATGGCTTTAAAACCTCTAAAATTACTCTCTCTACTTTCCTGTTGGCTGGACTTCTGACTAGAATGAATGACAATCGCCATCTTGTCCAGAATTTGGCTACCAAACTATTCAACTACCTAACCTTGGACTAGGGCTAGCCCAGCATTGATCTCCTGATTTAGAGCCTTTGCAGTGGTTTAAAACATTTTTACTTCAAAATTTTGCTTTTGACTTTTCAGGCTCTTTGGGGCTACTTTCCTCATCTACCTCAGATTGAATAACCTCCCTTATTCCCTCTATGATCCTTCAGGCAGGAGTTCTCATCTGTCTTGTTGATCAGCTGCAAGCCTGTAAGGGCAGCACCTTTTCTTTCAGTGTTTCTGTCCTGTGGACTCAGAGTTGTAGTCCATCACATTTAGGAGATCTGAAATCAATTTTAAGACTAAACTGAAGACCTCTGGTTTTAGCCTGGCATTGGGTGGATGTTTTTAGTTTGATTGTTTTATTTTATTTGAAGTGCTGAGAGATGGTTAGATGTGAACTATACTATTTGGTCTCGTATGATTCACAACTAAAAGAACCTAACCCTCTCTTACTTATGGGCTAGACTGACAGAGCGTTCACTCAGCTGCATAGGAGAGTAACTGAGAGTGGAACACCAACTCACCCACCCAATTCCACTGCCCAGCGCTGCACAAATTGTTATTCCTCTGAGGAGGGTGGAGAATAAGATCTAGTTGCCAGATACTCTCCTCCAGGAGGAAACTGGGGGAGCCCTGGCTCAATCACCCCCTGCTTACCAACTGGAGTAGCTTTTCAGAGGGCAGTTGAGCTTATCCACAAAAGAGCAGAAGTAATTTACTCCCTCCCCAAACAAGAGGGGAGCAGCAAGAAGGAAGGAATTGTGACTGAGTTACAATTCATTCTCTGCTCTGCAGAGCGCAGCTGTGCACTAGCCAGTACTCAGGGCACTTTGAACAGTCCAGACTCATGGGAGTTTAAAAGACTACCAAGGCTCTTCTCTCAGGCTTTTAGAGACGGGGTGGGCATGGGCTGAAGTCCAGGCTGTGTGCAGTGAGCATGCGGTTCTGCAGCTGGAGGATCACAGGGTATTTTATTTTCTTTCATTTTGGGGGGTGATGCATATATGTTTTGTACATTTGAGATATGGTAAAGGTGTTTCGAGCTTTGAATAAGCACCTTTTAATGTTTATATACTTAATAAATACATGAATGAAAGATGCACATTTCTGATGCATAGCCGAGTGTGGATCTATATATGAACATTCCTCATGTTGGAGCTTCTCTGTTAGGGATTTTTGCAAAAGTGCAGCGACACTGATGCAAACTGTTGGATTAAACATGCTGCCTTGTGTAAAGAGGGATTTGTATTGGTGCCATTTACCTACTCCTACATTTGGGAGTATTCACAGTTGGACTCAAATACAAAGCACAGCCCTAAGTACTCATTCTCACACCTTTTTTACAGCACCAACCTTGATAGCATGGCATTCTACTTGAACGTTCTAATTAAAGTGTCATAAAGAGCTATGCATTACACAGCTTTGTGGATTATGAACTAAGGTATACAAGAGCCTATATTACATCAGTGCACTTTGTAAGGGGGATAGAGAACAGATGACCAACCGAAAGATGGTTGTTTGCAACTACCTCCCAAAATGGGACAGAGAATAAACAGATTGCTTCCGGAATGGATTTAATATATTAAACAATTTAAATGTATCGAGTGGCAGGACTGTCACAAAACACAGGCTGAAATTCTGACAGTCAGGGAATCGGGTGATGTACTCAATATGAGTACAGGTAAGTCTCACTGAAGTGAGCGGTGCCACTCACAGAGGGTTATAGCATGATTGTGATCTGTAGTAAGCAGAGGGTGTTGTGTTGTTGTACTGCCCCTGGAACAGTCCTGTCTGAGCCTGGTCACTTTCCCATTTTCCCTGCTGCTCCAGGGAGAGAGTGAACTGCATGGGGTTTATACTGGGTGCAGCAATACTGTATGACATACAGGCACTGCTACAAGTCTGAGTGTATTGGGGATAGCAGCACAGTCTCCTTGCACTCTTCACCTATCCATGCTACTACCAATAATGCACAGGCAACAATGTGGGTGGCCCATAGTAAAGTGCACTTTCTTACAAGCAGTAGTATCAGAATCACAGAAAAGGTTCTATTCAAAGTGCACAAGGGTTCAGGATCTTAGTGCATAAAATGCTAACTTGTCCAAATACTATCTATCCAAAACACATGCAAAACAATGTACACACGACATTTAGAGCCTTGGTTTTGTTTATGGTAAAGAACAGACTTCACACAGATGAGTGTCTGGGCATGTCTGGGGTTTTCCTGTCTTTTGATGCTGTTGGTCTCCAGCCAGATTTGTGAAAAAAGAAACTAATGTCTAGAAATTATGCTAGAACACTGCACTGGATGTTGCAGCCATTTGATCAGTCAAGTTGTATATGTAATTCCTTGTCCACACTGTTCAGGGGCAGGCCTTTTAAGCATAAGGAGACATTTAATTTGGAATATTCATTGTAGTATTCTATTATTAGACTATTAATACTATTCTTTTATTGATATCTTTGTTACATTTAAAGAAAAACTTTAAAGTGACACTTTTACTTACGTTTCCCCACAGGGCAGTGACTATGTCTTCCTTTAGGTTTGTCAAGCATCTAACATAATAGGACCATCGTCCGCACTGCGGCCTCTGGGTATTACCATACTAAGTATAAAATAAAATAAAACAAATTATTTTTATATGAACCACAGATGCCTTTAGCCAGGTGTGGTGCAGGCGAAGGGAAGTTGAGAAGAGGAAGTATTATTAGGAGAAAAACAAATGGTTAGGGATTTTACAGAAATGGGACATTCCCCTCCAACCCACGTATGATATAGTTAGACGTAATCTGAAAGCGAATCACAAAACTGTTGCAACAGTTCTTGTAAATTTTACAGCTTTACAGCTTTGTCCTTCTGTTTTGTCCTGCAAAAACCCCATCCTTTCAGCCGAAGTAAGGCATAGAGCAGGTGCTAGGCATAAGCAGACCAAGCAATTGTTTAGTGCCCTAAGCAGCTCAAGGGGGCCCCCTGTTAATTATTAGTATATGCTGGGGGGGGCGGCAAAATATTCCTGCTTAGGGCCCCCAGTGGGCTAGCACTGGCACTAGTAAGGCAAGCAGGATTTTGCCCTCTGAACATCCTGTTCATGTGCAGATTTCACATCCCACAGTTCTCTCAAAGTTCATGCAAATTACTTTAATCTGCTTAACCTAAGGGGGTGAGGAACCCTTAAGCTGCAGTTTAGCCCTTCTCTGTGCAATAGAGATGTAATCCTAACAGAAATATGTATTTTGGATTTCTTGTCTATGCTCCCATCCTATCTGAACAAGGGCCCAATACTGCAAGATGCTGAGAGCCATCGACTCCTGCTGAAATCAGTGGAAGCAGAAGAGCTCAGTAGCTCACATAATCAGGTACCATTTGAAGTTTAATGGGGTTACATGATCAAACCAAGCATACTAATCAATGTGTGAATGCTAACTGGCCAGCCAGGAGAAAGCTGGATAGTCAGATGTAAATATTTTTTTTGCCAGCAAAAAGTGAATTCTCTGTGCCAGTTACTCTGCTTTGTTTAAATCTGAAGTCTACCTCAACTGAGGATACAGAACAAGCAACATTGTGAATGCCACACCTTTTAGCAATCATAAAAGCTTGAGTCTGCAACCCATATGATTGCTTGCTGGGATGAAGGGCCAGTTTGTGCCTTCTTGAGGTGTGTCAGATGAATCTTTCATGTGCAGATCACCCCCTTTCCCACACAACATGGGGGCTCAGCCATCCCCACAACATTGTCCCCCTTTTCAGATCTCACAGAGTCCTCTCTGTAGCATCTAAAGTCCACGATGGGGAGGAGCATGGACTGGGCAGGGCAGGGCCGAGAGGTAGTGTTTACATACCAGCTCCCCTCTAGCCCTGCAGAACTTGTCCAGAAAGGTAGTAGCCCCCGAGCTCAAGCCATGTTACTTTTTTTGGGTAGCCTGGACACCATGCCCAGTCCAATGCAGCCATGTTGCTAGGATTTTGTGTGCATGGGGATGGAGCAATTGTGGGGGGTCACAAGGCCTCTGTGCAGATGTCCATGGCTGTCTGTGCTGTGGATTTCCAGGGATCCACCAAATTTGAAGCAGACCTCCCATGCCCTTTCCAATAGGATGCCAGGGGAAAAGGTGCAGGAGGCAAACCCCACCAACCAATGGAAAGTTAGGCTGACAGGCACAAGAGACTCCTGATGGAGGCTCTCTCAGAAGAAATTATGGCTTTTTACATGGCAGGGGCAACAGGTTGGCCCAGAGATTTTTGAAGAAAGGAGACTTGTTTTATCGCTAAGGTTCAATGCCTTCCACAGCATACATTCAGGAAGACACGGCCCACGGCACTTAAGATGGCTGTAACTTCACAATACATAATCTAAATGGCAGTGTACAAGAGGGTATTTTTGCTGTACTGGGCCACCACATAAGTAGCGTGAATGTATTTTTGCCTCATGTGTCCCTTCTGTAGAAGTGCCCAGTGACACTATCATTTGGAGTGAAGAATCCATATAAACATGATCCTAGAAAGCAGGTATCCAGGAGTTTTTATGCTGCATCTTTATTTTTTAAACTGTAACAAACTTATCCGAGCAGCCAAAACATTTTTTATTAAGAGTTGTAACAATTACCAAAAATATATTTTGAAACGTGAATATCAGTAAAAGGTTTGTTTACTGGGGATAGTACACTAGTATACTTTCTTGGCTGAGAAAGTCTGAGGGGTAAGAAAGTGGAATTTGACAGAGTATTCTTTGTTTCTAGATCAAAATGAGTAACAGAATATTTTGGTTTATGAAATGCATAAGAATTCCCCCACCTTCTGTAAATTCTCACTCACTAAAATAAAAGACTCAGTAACTGCTAATCAATTCAGCTAAAACATGACATTTTCAGAATTTAATTTGTCACATATTCAAAATCAGGGACTATGGTATCCTCCACCAATATGTTCAGTGTAGTTCGTTTTTTTCAGATGTTTGGTTTATTTAACAGAATATTCTGTCACTTAATAATGGGTTCCTAGGAAACAATTAAAATTCATCAGTCACACATATCTGAATGCCATTTCCCCCCAACTCTGGGTTGCTCAGGGTTTGTGTCTTTGCAGTTAGATTGTAACTTTGTGGCATATAACCAGGGCCGGCTCCAGGATTTTGGCCGCCCAAAGCAGCCAAAAAAAATAAAATGCTGCGATCGCAATCTACGGCGGCAATTCGGCGGAAGGTCCTTCACTCCGAGCGGGAGTGAGGGACTGTCCGCTGAATTGCCGCCGAATAGCTGGACCTGCCGCCCCTCTCCGGAGTGGCCGCCCCAAGCACCTGTTTGTCAAGCTGGTGCCTGGAGCCTGCCCTGCATATAACGAGAAAAGAGAAATCACAGGCAGTCTGTATTTATTCAGGAGAGGCACATCAGTAGGTTCCACTACACCTTAGATGTATATTTTGAGGATTTTACAGCAAAACACCTAATATCCACCTTGCCCTTTCAATGAGTTTTCAAGTTCTCAGCTCACCTCCCTAACTTCCTACTTTTTCATGTGTTATAAACATGGCCACTGGGAGGGTTTGGTGACGGCTTGATCTTTCCTGATAAGCCGAACACATACATAGCTTGTCATCTATGCCGGATACAGACAGCAGAATTATGGAACCAAGCTGGCTCTTATTTTAATTAAAGACACTTAAAGAGTCTCCTGTTACGGGTTGGTTAAAAAAACCCTCCCGTTAGTTAAATTGAAACTAGGGCATAGCATTCAACATTTTTCTTAACACAATCCCAGGCTCTGCCAAGATTGTATTCAGCAGGAGGTGTCAATGGTCCTGCATGTTATTTGCCAACATGAGATTATTATAAAAGTTGTCAGCGTAAGTGGAAACGTTTTAGTAACTGTGGCCAACAGAAAATTGAAAAACATTTTCTTTAGAAACACTTCAGCTTTTATGTAATAATTTCTTTGTACTTTCTCCCTCCTTTTTTAACCTCTGGGACTCTTGCATGAAAATAGTGTCTTCATTGCTTAGGAATTTTGCTTCTCCTGAGGTGCTTTTTCCTCACCCACAGGTATAATTACATCCACAGCAAACTAATTGTGATATCACAAACATAGAACTGGGGCTTCAGGTGAGAAATAGAGCTAGTCCAACAACATAACTACATGTTCATGAAAGTTTTCTTTAAAAAAAAATTTTGCTTTTTTGTTGAGCTTGACAAAAAAATGACTACAATCAAAATTTTGATTTTGAAATAAGCAGGACGGAGAACAAAGAATAGCAGAGTATAAATGAGGGAGAATGGACTAGCAGAGATGAAAGGGATGGGAAAATGAAGCGAGTCCAGTGTCTGTACAGAACAAATTCTTAGCTACACCCACTACTGCACTACAAGCTTAGTTGCTAATTGCAGGAGCAGTGATACTGGAAGGTTTATTGATGCTGTTAGTAGACTTCCTTCACAAACTCTGTAGGTAGGGTGACCAGACGTCCCGATTTTATCGGGACTGTCCCGATATTTCCTTGCTTGTCCCACGTCCCGACCGATGTGCGGTCGGGACACTGGACAAACAAGGAAATGCTCCGGAGCCCGGAAGTGCTCGCGCCCCAGCCCCGACTCCGCCCCCTCCTCCCGCATCGGCTCCCTCCCCGAATCCCCGCCTCTTCCCCAGGCTCACCATTCCTCATCCCTCCACAAGCGCTGGAGGGAGGCCCAGGAGACACAGGGGAAGCGCGGGGCTGGGGTGAGTGAGAGTCCGGCCTGGCCCTGAGCAGGCAGGACTCAGTCGGGCGGTAGGGAGAGTAGGGGGGCGGCCCGCAGGGCCAGGCGACGGCCATTCTCCCCCCCGGGCAGCGGGACTCGGGAGCAGCCGCTGCTGCAGCTCCCACTGCTGTGGGGGGAGGAAGCAGCCGATAGCCAAGCTCAGTGGCTGCAGCTGCGGCTCTGGCGCCTGGGCCGGAATTCCCCGAGCCCGGGCCTGCTGCAGGGACCTAGCAGCGTGCACGCTGCGCCCAGCCCCTGGCCAGTCGCGTCTGGGCTGCTGCCCAGCTGGTGCAATTCCGCGGGCGGAGGTATCGGAAGCCCAGCCCCGTTCATTCCTCTGCGGGACTCGAGCGGGACGGGGGGGCTGGGGCCTGCTGCCCCCACTCCGGGGCCGCCGCGGGATAGTACCAGCTGGGCAGCAGCCCAGACGCGACTGGCCAGGGGCTGGGTGTAGTGTGCGCGCTGCTAGGTCCCCGCAGCAGGCCCGGGCTCGGGGAGTTCGGGCCCGGGCGTCCGAGCCGCAGCTGCCAAGCTTGGCCATCGGCCGCTTCCTCCCCCCGCAGCAGTGGGAGCTGCAGCAGCGGCTGCTCCCGAGTCCCGCTACCCAGGGGGGGAGAACAGCCTCCGCCTGGCCCCGTGGGCTGCCCCCCTCCTCTCCCTACCGCCCGACTGAGTCCTGCCTGCTCGGGGCCAGGCCGGACTCTCACTCACCTTGGCCCCGCGCTTCCCCTGCATCTCCGGGGCCTCCCTCCAGCACTTGTGGAGGAAGGGTGTGGTTTTTTTTCCCCGCCCCCTCGCCAGGCCTCCTCTCCCCCCCGCCCCCCGCGTCCCGATATTTGACTTGGGTGATCTGGTCACCCTATCTGTAGGAGACAGTCAAGAAAAAAAAAATCAATGCTACTGTTCCATTTTGTTGTCTGGAAGATCCTGTGAATGAAATCCATTAGTCATGCTAAAAGGCAACGGGGTCTTTGGTGATGTAATTGCTGCAATTTTCTTTTTTCTCCCTTTCTATCTGGTAGATGCATTCTCTGCTGCACTCAGTCAGCAGTCCCAGCCCCGCATATCTTCAGTGACCAATGGAAGTCACTGAATTTAAGAGGCCAATTTAGTGTATCCTCCCACAGCAAGTGGACTAGTGGTCAAAGGAGACAAGAAGAAAACCACAGTAATTACTTAGGGTATGTCTATACTTACACGCTGGTTCGGGGGCAAGCAATCGATCTTCTGGGATCGATTTATCACGTCTTGTCTGGACGTGATAAATCGATCCCGGAAGTGCTCGCCGTCGACACCAGTAATCCTGCTCCGCGAGAGGAGTAGGCGGAGTCGATGGGGGAGCCTGCCTGCCATGTGTGGACACGCGGTAAGTACCTTTAAGTTCGAACTAAGATACTTCAACTTCAGCTATGTTATTCACGTAGCTGAAGTTGCGTATCTTAGTTCGAACTGGGGGCTTAGTGTGGACCAGCCCTTAGTTACAGTTATATACCCCTTTTCTAGCGTTTGGGAGAGCAAGCGTAAGCAAGGAGAAGAGGGTCATCTGCTGAAATGTCAGTGTAAAAAAAAAGTTCTTTGTTTGACCCTGTCCTAACTCCTCATTCCTTGTGATTTGCATTGTTATTCTCCAATAGCCAGGTGGATTCGTTCTTGGAGAACATGAAGCCATAATGTAGTTCCCCTTTTTATGGAATCAATTTTAGGAAAGGTCTTAATTAAAACTGATAAACAAGAGGTCCTCATCCTGATTGGTTTTAGCTTATAGACCACATTGCAAAAGTAATTTTCATAATACTACAGTTCCCAATACAGATGAGGTCCTATCAGACCAGTTTTGTCAAATGAAATACAGGTAAACCTTCATTATCTAAATGAGAATGGGGATGGAGATGGGGATGGAGATATTTCTGAAATTCAGAGGAAAAAAAAGAATTCTAATTTGGGGGTATACTTTTGAATATCATTATTTTGAATTTCAAATAATTGGAATTATATTTTATGAATTTTTTGTGGGAGGATGTCTCAGACTGGATGAACTAACATTATTCCATGATTATTGAATAAATAAAGAAAATGTACTATATATATCAATAACATTGGCATATTTGCTTTGGACACATTATTTTGGTTGTACAGTTTTAAAACATTTTCATAATGGCTCAGGAAACAGCCACTCTAGTTTGGCTTTCAGAATGAAAATCTTAGGAGCAGAAAAGCAAGTTCAATACAACTTTTGATTTTCATACAAGATATTATTTTTAATTGTATAAACTCCTTTCATTGGAGAAATGTGCAAGCATTGCAGGCTCAAAAATATACCTTAAAATCTGATGGAGTGTGAGCAGTTAGTGGAAGGGGACGGTGTGCTCAGATGTTCAAGACATTACTTGAATTTCAAGATAAATACTGGGGAAAAGTAGCAGTTAGAGGAAAAATGACTACACATCCTTAAAGTTTGCAAGGTGTTTCCAACCACAACATCTTAGAATCCTGAACAAGGCTGATCTTAGTCCTGTATTCTGTTCTTTATTTAGCAGTTTCCTTTCTTTTGGCAAATATTTTAATAATATCTACTGACCACCTGACAGACTCCCAATGTTGCTCTGTCACTAACCAACATTCTCTTATTAAAAGTGTACTAATTTGGTTGCTTTTAATAGGTTTTGCTAATGAGTACATCTAGATAAGGACTGTGGGGCAGGAAGGTTAGACTAGGAGAAGTTAAATTACTGTTGAGTGTGGTATCTTGAGAGATCTATAAAAGTCTCTGTTCATGATTTCTTCAAAACAAAGTGTTGTGAGAAAGGGGATGAGAATTCACCTGTTTTGTGAAAAATAATAAAGATGATGTGTATTTTAAGGGCAAAAAAGGATATGAAACACCATTGTTGAGGGTCAAGGGACATCCTGAAACAGCTAAAAGGAGTCTCATGAAGTGGGTGAAGGATGTCACATGTGGCTCCTGACTTTACATCTATATTTTTTTTATTGTACACGAAAGACCCTGGCTTCCAAGACTCAGTGCCAAATTCAGAGTTGATATATAAGATAGTACAATTAACACATCAGGAGAAGGTGTAAGGTAGTCTGAGCTGGTTTTACTTTATGTTGAGGGATCCAAAGAAGTTGCAAGTTATAGTGTTTGGGTCCAATTCATGAAATCAGTGAAGTTATACAGGGCTGGATTTGGGTCTGCATAGGCAGTTACTTTAACTTGCCCCTACCTGCTACTCATTTTTCCTGCTAAACTGAACTCTTCCAAGTGCGGATCCTTTAGAGCAACACTTCCTTCCACCTATGTACTGATGTTTAAGTGGGCTATTTGACACTTGGGCTGTGGGCTTGATAAATGGTGATAGGATGACCTTCCATTTTGAGCCCTGGCATCTTCTCTTCCAATATATTTGGCACAATTTAACCTTTATTTTAAAGTGTCAAGTACAAAGTACAGGATCTTTCTTGCAGAAAAAATTGATCTTCTCTTAGGTATTGTTTTGACCTTCTGGGTTATTTTGGAAGGGAAAACTCACTCTATGTGACAGTTGAAACTAGGTGTGCCCCAACTGCAATATTATAGCTACATCACTCAGCTGGGTAAAGGAGGAAGCACATTGGTGGGGCAGAATAAACATACACTGCCACTGTCTGAGCTATACATGTCTTGTAGTCAGAGGACTTCAGTCTCTAGAGCTATCTGGCACATTTCATCAACACTAAATTCACTTTTTAAAAAGTTCCATCTCTTTTGACAATATGCCAACTTTATTGCTGACTTTTTTTTTTTTTTTTAAAGTCCTTGCTTAATTGCTCGAACTTCAAGCTTCCATGACCTGTATGTGTAGTGTGGAGAGGGTTCTGGATTGTCAGTGCTGCAGGCTGAATTTCGCAATCAAATGCACTGGTGGTGTTTCTGTTCCACCTGTATAAGCTTCTCCCTGCCCTTCTAGCTCAATACTTACCTGGGTGAACTACTCTATTGGTTAGTGGATAGTTTACATAGCCATACCATGGCTAGCCTCTCCATTGCCAACAACTTATGGTAGCCCATCTTGTGATGGGGACACTTGTCCACTGAGAACTGGACTGAGACTATCAAACTCATTTCACATAGGTAGAACAGACTTCAGATGTTGGCATTTTTTCACTAGCACCCTGAGCTGGATTAATACCAACAATTTAGAGGTATTTTAGTCTTTTGTAATAGCTTTGATGATCTCATTAAGCATCAGTCTCTTCTTTCAGTCTGTTTGTCCACACATCAAAAACAGGCTTCACTGAGGCACAAGCTGTTCATAACCGAAGCATCTTGTTCTCTACCTCTGTAACAATACTCCAGACTTTTCCATCTTTACTCTCTCTACTATAGGTAAATTAAATGCCTACTATTCAATTCTTCATTCAGCAAACAGTGGAACAAATGTTCAGTGACAGCCTTCTCCACACTGGTTTAATAGTTTATAAAACAAAAGGCTACTGATATAAGCGTTTTCAAAATCAGCATTTTGTATTTAAAGCTGTTCAGCTTTATGATAATGGGACGGACCTTTCTGAAGCTAGGATTCCAGAGAGGTAGAGCTTTGCATGTAACGCAGTATCTTTTTAAAAAACAACAACGTTGGAATCCCATTTTCAAGTCCTTCCTGAGCTCTTAAGTGTATGTGTTGTTTCAGTCTATTGCAATAAGGACTGTCACTAACACCAATATCACACTAACCACAATGAGGCACTTAAAAATGTAAGACTACTTCAAATTCCCCTAGAAATTGACCAGTAGGTATAACCACAAGTAACCACAGTAACCTTTTTTTGTCTTTCCACTAAACAACAAGATATGACATCACAGCAATTTTAAGTTATTCCCCTAACATATATAATGCCAACTAATGAAAAACCTTAAACATTTGTAAACATGGCACCCTCCTGCCTAGAGGAGAAGCTGTGTTTTTGTATAGAAAAAAAGACAATTTCAGGGAAATAAATTCCAAATTTTGAGATACTTTCCCCTGTCCCCACATGCACACTGTCTCCACATTTACACTTACCCTATTTCCCCTCATTCACTCTCACCCCAACTCTTTCCTTACTCTGTAAACACACAGGTATCAGCATTCCATATGGTTCCACTTTGCCTTTCAGTCACTTTCCTTCAACATTCCTGCCCTCCTTTCCTCTCCTCCTCCATAATCCCTTGGACGGTGCTGTGTGCTCTCCTCACCAATGTCTCAGCGCTTCTGAAATGGATGGTCAGAACAAGCCATTCCCTCTGCTTAGCTCCTCCTTCTTGACTGAAGACAGTCTGAGGATGGTGAGGAGAGAAGTGGTTATTGGCTGGGAGTAGGGGGTATTGTTCCTCTTTGTTGGGACTTGGCAATTCCCCATAGCTGTTGTAAGCCTGAGGTTGCACCTCATGCTGCTCCTGATGTCACCGGACAGGACTATGGGGTGCTTCAAGCCATCACTTGCTCTGCATATCCCTAATACTAGCTCTGTTTGTTCTGGGGCTGAAGGTAGCAGTGCAAACCCACTCCTTCTTCTGGAGATGCCTGCATTTGCTTTTGCCTGTCACTGGATGGCTGCTTTCTCAGCAAATGATTTTGGGGACTGCATAATGTGGGCTCTCTCAATTCTTAAAAGGTCTTTGGAACTGGATCAGCATGCACCTGCACGTCCCAGTAATGCAACATTCACATTGGCAGCTGACTCCTCTGAGCTTGGTATGAGCTAATCCTCATGAGCAATACAGAAACTAGAGAGCTAGAAAAAACAAGGTCAGTCTCTTTACACAGATTGCTTTGGAAGAGATAAATATTTTGGGGGTGAGGGAAATTGATCTAGAATTCTTAAGTTCCTTTGAATATAGCTCTTTCTAAGCCCTTCCTTCCAAACTTTCCAATCCTATAGGAATCTTCCTTAGTGTAAGAAGTGCTGTAAACTCATTATCTTGATGTATCGTTAGTTTCTAAGTTTCCATGAAGTAAGTGTGCCAAATACACAAGCTGTATTCACTAACTGCACACCACGTGTCCTTTGGAAGGCAGTTTATCCAATAGCAAAGATCTGGAATGGTGTCCCTATGAAAAAAAGTCTTAGCATTATGAACTGACTATGGCGTCCCATTGCAAAACAGAACACTGATGCAATGAATTCAAAATGAAATTTGTCACTGAATATTCATTTTTTTAGGGGAGTGTGAGCACCTGCAACTCTTCATGAAGGCGGGGGGACCTGTGGCTGCTCAACACTTAAAACTTCTGTTTTTGAGAGGCAGCCTGGCTCAACAGGTAAGCTGTGTGCCCAGGACTCAGAAGATATTGGTTCTATACCTCGGTTTGCCACACCTGGCTGTGCTACTGACTTACTGGATGACATGGGCAAGTTTCTGTTTCCCCAGGTGGAAAAAAGTCGGGCTAATGACCTGCCTTTGCAAAGTGCTCTGAAGCATCAGCAGTACTCTGCTTCACTGAGTTAGTTAATCAGCCCCCCTCTCTGTCACTTTTCAGGATACTGTGCCATTTTCAAAGAACAGGAAGATAATCACACCAGGTGATTTACCCATGCTCTGAGGTTGACTGCTGTTGGGACTATATCTTGCCCCTGCTTAAAAGGCCACCATGGACTTAAAAATTTCCCTTTTCTGATTTTATTTTTAAAACCTACTACTGTTTCAAATGTCTCCCCTCATTACTATAACTGCAAGAATTTTGTTTGTGTGTTTCTTTCAAACAGCAACAGGTAAGAAACGGATGACACTTTGCTACAGTTGTAAAAACTCATAGTTGCAGTTTCCTCTTTTGCTTTTTGAAAACTCTAGAATTAGCAATGTAATAATTTTACCTTGTATTAGAAATAGTAGCAAAATCTCACAAATATTGTCTCCATAATATTGTAAATAATTGACCACCATTTTCATCAAAAACAATCTCTTTTCTTAGATCTGTTATGTAAACCATATAAATGCATTTAACATCTCAGCACAATAAAAATTAGCAACACAACATTTTATTACAAGAGAGATAATGTAAGCACTGTAGTTAATTTTCTTCCAGAACATTAAAATAGTGACAGCTCCATTTATAATACTGAGCATGTGCATGAGTTAGTCCAGCTAGTATTTGTCCACATTTTACACCCAAGGTAAAGTTAGAAAAAGCTAATTCATTCAAAATTTCATTCAAGCAGAAATAAAATTTTGTACTGCAAAGTTGGTCCATATTTGTACCTGTTTTTCCAAGGAGAAAAAGGAAAGGATTCATAACGTGCATTATGGCCTGTCAAAAACACTCACTTAAAACTTGAGAGTCACCACAGGAACTATGTCCTAGAACTCTGGCCAATTTTGTTGATTAAACTTCATAAGAAGTGAAAAGCTGAACGCTATCACAGGGGAGAAAGCACTAACAGGTCACTTTCTAAACAGATTTCTCAGAAACAGCAATTAATAGTCTCTTATAAACAATTTTCATGTACTCCTATTTGTTGTATCTCAGAGTGTCAACAGAAAGTTTAATGAATCATAAAATAACATTTTTATGATTTTTTCACATCTAAATCAGACACTTCTGAGTACATAGAGTATTAGTAATGCATATACCACATTTGCAACTAGCTTTACTCATGGCCAAGGTCACATAGACAAACAAAGAAGTCCACAAAGAGAAAATTATCTAGACCCCCCCCCCCCCAACAAACTTAGACAATATATTTACAAAACAGTAAAAAGCAGCTCCCACTCCTATCCATAGCAAACAGATTTAAAACAGAGAGAGAATGTCTCAACAGTGGGGGAGGGGCAGGAAATCACTAGACCAAACAAATTATATAAAGTAACATTTTTAACACCTCTCGTGGCCCTGTGTGTCTTCTGCTATTTGTGTCTGTCTTTTAGAGCTGCTCTTCACTGCAGTGTTAGCTCAAGTTAACGTCTCTTGAGCTAGCTTAGCCCAAGAGTGACTGTTCTCACTGAAAAACAACACACAAACTGCAACAAATGATTGGATCAAGAGCACAGGGGGGTTGTATTAGCAGCACAGAGTAGCTGCATTCCACTGCATTACTAACTCCAGCATCAGCAGCATTCAAGCTTCAAGCCACACTCCCTGACAGGTCAGCTAGTTTGAGTTTAAAGCACCACCACACTCAAGCTGGACATTTGTGTGTGTGGACAGGATGTAAGTTAGGGGCAATACTTGACTTATAACCTGAGCTAACACTGTAGGGATAATAAACCCTAAGACTGTAAATGCCTTGGGGCTGGGTCCATCTTTGTCTTGTACAAATTTTTCTGCTCCTGTCTATTAAAGCCAGGCATGGAGATTACATGAGTCTCTCCCATCCTTCTCGCCTCATTTCCCAGTTGAAAGCCCATCTTATAGTTGTGCCAGCCTTGATCCCAGAAGATTATTCCCGAGGGGCTCAAGTGGAGTCCATTAATTGAGGAGAGTCTTCTACCTGTGAAGACCTCCCAATGGTCTATCATCCCTTCTTTATCTTCTTTAAGCATCTTACCAGCCTAATATAGTTGTCCTTCATCTGCTCCAGTAGGAATCTAGCAGTGTAATTTGTCCTGACATGTAGCAATTTCCCCCACTCCCATCACAATCCTTGTTAGCCTTATGTCCACATCTCATATCCTTGCCCTGGCATACAGCACTCTCTTTTGTTCTCCAGATATGGTCTGGTGACAGGCCTGTTGATTCTTCTTAGTATGGAACAGCCAATCTCCAAGAGACCTGACTCTTCCAGTGTTGGTATGAATCTGTCTTATGTTCTCTCTCACAGTCCCCTGTATATCATCCTCATTTTTCCTTAGGCTCTGGTCCCAGACTATTTCCTTTGTCTCTTCCTCTCTTCTGCAGGGACTGGCTTCCCTTCTTTTCTTCCTTGCCACCCCATCTTCTGCCTGTTTTTCCTCCATGTTCTCTAGTGCAGCAGACCTATTACTCAACTATATTTCACCTCCACTATCCAGTCTCTTCCTCTGCCTTGTCCTTTTGGTCAGGTTGTTTCATGGGTCAACTGCCCATCAGGTCCTTTTGTTCAGCAAGTGTCTGCAAATCTTGAGTTGTCTTTACTACCTCCTCTCTGTTGTCCTGTATTATACTTTCAAATCCCTGTCTGAATTCTATCATTCATCTCTAATATTTGAGTCCTCTTTGCCATGAGCTCTATCAGATAACATTTCATGCATAAGTATTTTCTAGACCATCCCTGACAGGGGTTTGTTTAACCTGCTCTTAAAAATCTCCAATGATGGAAATTCCACAAACTCCCTAGGCAATTTATCACAGTGCTTAACCACCCTGACAGTTAGGAAGTTTTTCCTAATGTCCACCTAAACCGCCCTTGCTGCAATTTAAGACCATTGCTTCTTATCCTATCCTCAGAGGTTAAGGAGAACAATTTTTCTCCCTCCCCCTTGTAACAACCTTTTACATACTTGAAAACTGTTATGTCTCCTCTTACTCTTCTCTAGACTAAACAAACCCAGTTTTTTCAATCTTCCCTCAGACACCATGTTTTCTAGACCGTTAATCATTTTGGTTGCTCTTCTCTGGACTTTCTCTAATTTGTCCACATCTTTCCTGAAAGGTGGCACCCAGAACCGGACACAATACTCCAGTTGAGGCCTAATCTGCATGGAGTAGAGCGGAAGAACTACTTCTTGTGTCTTGTTTACAACACTCCTGCTAATACAGCCCAAAATGATGGGTGTTTTTTGCAACGGTGTAACACTCTTGACTCATTTTTAGCTTGTGATCCACTATGACCCCCAGATCCCTTTCCACAGTACTACTTCCTAGGCAGTCATTTTTCATTTTGTGTGTGTGCAGCTGATTGTTCCTTCTTAAGTGGAGTATTTTGCATTTGTCCTTATTGAATTTCATCCTATTTACTTCAGGCCATTTCTCCAATTTGTCCAGATCATTTTGAATTTTAATCCTATCCTCCAAAGCACTTGCAACCCCTCCCAGCTTGGTATCATCTGTAAATTTTATAAGTGTACTCTCTTTGCTATTATCTAATTCATTGATGAAGCTATTGAACAGAACCAGACCCAGAACTGATCTCTGCGGATCTCACTCAATATGCCCTTCCAACTTGACTGTGAACCACTGATAACTACTCTCTGCGAGTGGTTTTCCAACCAGTTATGCACCCACCTTATAGTAGCTCCATCTAGATTGTATTTCCCTAGTTTGTTTATGAGAAGATAATGTGAGACAGTATTAAAAGCCTTACTAAAGTCAAGATATACCACATCTGCTGCTTCCCTCCTATCCACAAGTCTTGTTACGCTGTCAAAGAAAACTATTAGTTTGGTTTGACATGATTTGTTTTTGACAAATCCATGCTGTTGCTTACCACCTTATTATCTTCTAGGTGTTTGCAAACTGCTTGCTTAATTATTTGCTCCATTATTTTTTCAGATACTGAAGGTAAGCTGACTGGTCTGTAATTTCCTGGGTTGTCCTTATTTCTCTTTTTATAGGTGGCATTATATTTATCCTTTTACAGTCCTCTGGAATCTCTCCCATCTTCCATGACTTTTCAAAGATAATCACTAATAGCTCAAATATCTCCCAAGTCAGCTCCTTGAGTAGTCATATATATATATACACACTACATACTAAGCCAGAGCCCCAGCTTGCATAAGTCAGCATAAACTCCATTGACTTCAATGGAGCTCTGCAATTTAAAACAGACAAAGATCTGGCCAGCATATTTAGAGTGTACCAGATGTATCCTAATTATGCCACTTTTCTCCATCACAGCAGGGTGCCTCTAAACTAAGGTCCCAATCTTGCAAAGTCTTGCTCATGTACTTATTTTATGCACTCTGACTAAAATGGGACTGCCCAAAGTATGAGCATCCTCATAGTGTATAAAGTTAAGCATGTGCTCAAATCTTTGCAGGACCAGGGGCTAAAATATTTTAAATTTAAATTAACCCTCCCCCCCCACAAAATATGCATTGTTTACCAACAGCTCAATTTTGCTGCCTATACAGTACTTACACTGAGTAGATTCAACTGCCTTTAATGGACACTATTCATGGACTGTTTCTACTCAGTGTCAGGAAAGGTGGCAAAACTAGGCTCCACCTGTCAGCACAGCTGGTGTAAAGAGAAGGTAACAAGTTTTAACCATAAAACGCTACTGTATAAGGAAGTGTCATATAAAAGCTACTTGATTTGACTGAGCAGTAAAACTGACAAATATTAGCAATCGTCTAGACAGAGATAATGGTAACATATGGCTTATATTGAAGTTTTCTATTGATATGCCTGTTAGTAAAGGATATTTAACAGTATAATTTAACAGTCCATTCCTGTGGATCCTTTTACATTTTTCCTCCCTTCCAAAAATTATTCCCACATTTCTCTCCAACTCTTCCCTTTGCTTTTGGTTTTATTTTATGCCTTATAAAAAAAACCAGAAATTTTTGTTTTCGAAAGTCCCTCTTTTCCCCCCAAAAAAACTATTTTCAGTGCTTACAACAAGTAATTCATCAAAAGCAAGTCTCTGAGCCAAAACAATTTCAGTTCTTTAATGAAGCAGAATCCAGCAACGGAGCAGGTTCTTTCTGGCTGGCTCCATGATTTAAGCAACAGAATAATCCATCTAGGCCCCCTTCTTATGCTGATACAACACCCTGCAATGCATTACATTGTTATCTTGATGAAACAGAGCAGAAAGAGGTTCCACATTGCTTGGGCTAGCTAGGTTTAAATTAATGAAAGGGGAGGGCGACGGACCAGTTAGCTCTCTTCCTCTCCCAGCTGGCCAATGAGTTGCAGAGGTAGCCCTTCCCCCTCCAGACTCTGCTACTTCTGCGTGTTCGTCCTTCTCTGTTCAACTGGGGCTGTCCCAATCATGGTGACCCCATCTAATTTCCTACCCATTGAGGCGGGTGGGTGGCATTACAATCATCTTGAACTTTTGATCTGACAATGTAGTTGTTTAAAACAAAACTATATTTCTTTAAGAGAGCTATTAAAGATGACCACATCCAGGTGTGGAATTAATTTTGCTTACAGGACAACTTCAGCAGATGGTAGAGCATATGTTTTTTATGGCACCAGGAAGGAATGCTTGCCCTAAATTAACTTCACTAATGCTAATTATAGCATTGTAGCAACAGCTTACAACCCTCTCAGATCTTTCTTCCTCTTTCTTTTCCTTTTATTCCTTTTTTCAAAACCATCATTCCCTAGATGTATCTCTTGCTTGCCTTTCTATTCCCCCTCCTCCCTTCACCAGTCTCTTGGCTACTTACTCAGTACATGAGGTTTGAAGGTGAGATAGGATTTGAATTCAACATCACATTCATCTTAACAGAAAGTTCAAACCCTGGTTTGCATTTTGCAAAGCAGCTTAAGAGATACTCTGTTCCCCCAGGTCAGAAATAGAAGCTCTGTAAATAAAAATTGCATTCAGCATCATCTGAGCTACTGTCCTGCAGCAAAAGGAATGCACTACTCCACTGTGTCCCAAGTCAGTGTATAATAAACTGGAGGAACATTATTGCCATCTACACTGGGGCAAATGAAAGAGTGAGATGCGTCAATTCAAACATTGAGTCAACTACAGCCAATTTCTAGTGGGTGCTTCCCTCCTGCCAGTTTTTCTGGGGTCAACACTGTAGCAACTAATGCAACTGCCTATCCTGCATGTGTGCCACTTGGCTGGATGCAGCGCTTCCTGCCAGTGAAAGAAGAGACTGCACTGAGTCCTAATACAACCTGCCTCACTTATTAACAGGAGGCATCGTGTTCACGGACATTTAGGGTGGGAGGCAGATAAAGTTTGATATTGGTGTCAGAGACTATTGGAATGAAGGCAAATAAGCAGTCTGGAATGTCGATAGAAGGTGGGGAAAGGAGAACATGATTTGCCCCTTTCCTTTGTTCTTGTTCATTCAGAATCAAGTGCAGTGCTAACACCTGGCAATAATTCTCTCCAAACAAGGCTTACCACTTGCAACATCATGCTGGTTCAGTGAGCTCAACTTTTTTTAATCATTCTGTGGCTGGCCTGTGGTGTACTGTAAACCATGTTAACTATACAGCACCTTTGGGAGAGTCTCCTTTAGTTAAAGTGCTAGGGGCCTGTGTTTTTAGGGTGCCCGAAGTCATGAGTTTCCCTGCTGACTGCCATAAAAATCTGCCAAAGCACGCAGAATAGGTGATGAGTGTGACTTGTGTGTCCAGAGAAGTATTATTCCCTGAACTGGGGACTTAAGTGACCTCGGAGCATGGTTAAATAATGTTCAGTGGTGACAATTGTAAAGATAGTATTCGCTCATAGGTATCACACATTGTAATGGTCTAATAGGAACCTTTTACAGAATGAGTTCATTATAACCAAAATCATCACTCATTTGGGATGCTACACATGCACATTTCTACCCTGACTAGCCAATCAGTTTGAAACTTGAGCACAACAACATTTGAAAATAATTTGATTTCTTTTTTCCCTAAGGAGAATTTGATCTATTTGTGGTGATTAATACAGCATTAAAACAAACATTTTAGTTTTTATACAAATGAACATATACATGTTTACCAAACACTGGGCTTGTAGTAATCCTGAAATACTGAGGTATTAATGTAGACAACAATTTTTATTGCTGTCATATGGAGGATATTTGTAACTGTCTTATCATACACGATTATTCTTTCATCTCTACATGGCACTCTGCCAGATTCCTGTATCTCCTGAACTGTTCTTTTGTATGCTAGATCTAATATCAGTTAGCACACTCCAGCATCCCCAGGCATTAATATTTCTATTTTTGCATCGAGCACTGGCTCATAAAATTACAAATATCATAGCACAAACCCCAGCATTTAATCAATGCTGTTGATGGCCAGAATTACATTTTTTTTCTGGTGAGAAGTAAAAGGATTTCGATGAGATCTAAATACAGCAAAGTTTTTCTTTGTTATTTATGGCTTTGCAGATTTAGAGGAGCATGAACCCGCTTAATCTTAAGTCTCCTTTTCTAAATTTGTGGTATTATATATCTCTGCATAGGGTTCATCTTGATTTTTTCCTGAACAAGATAATCAAATAATCTTATATCAAATCCTTTTCTTTCATTATTCTATATGTACCACTGTGAGCGTGCCCATCCATACATCTTTACAAAATGCTTGTCTGCTCATGCACATCATCTTAAACATAAATTTGACAAATTAATTTACAAATTAAATTAATTTACCTCAAGATCATACACATTTGAGAGTCCCCCCACCCATTATTTTATTTGCTGTTTACATGAACCCATAAAAAGGTCAAAACTCAAACCTTTTCCCCAAAGGTTTTCCCCTCCATCATGCATGCACATTGGTCTTGCATCAGCCGAGGATAATGGTAAAAGCTATTTCAAGTGCAGATGAGTTTCTCTTGATTCTGCTCACTTCCCTTGTAGGAGATTTTTAATGGTGATACTAAAAATTTATGTATATCACTTGTTGCAATGGAACCAAATAGGTGACAGCAAAGAAGTAGTAACACAAGTGTAAAAAACAAAAGTTTTTTTTCAGCAATTGTTTTTACAATAGGTAATTAAACTGCAAATGCTCTTGTTCCTTTTTAAGTTCTCCTTCGTGGTGTTATGTCCCCCAAGATGGGGGTATGTAATTTAAGTTAATTTCTGGGCAACAGAACCTACTTTTTAAACATATGAATATTTTAGTTTCCTAGTATGATTATTGTATTTATCAAACATCTCTTGGGGATGCAGGGGAAGAAAAAAAAAAAGAGGGAAACCCTCAAGCAAATTTCCAGAGCGCACAATAAATGTGATTGTCTGGTATGACTGGTAAAATATCAAATTAATACTAGGGCTGTGTACATTTGGGAAGAACCACCCAATGTGCAAATTCACTCATAAAAAAAGTCAAATCCAGTTGAAAAACTACAAGTAATCTAAGAAGTTAAAGTAAAGCAGAATGAAAAGTTTATTTGTGTAGTTGGTTCTCTCTTCAGAGTGTTTGCCTCAAAAAAACACCATTAGTAAAACAGCTGGAATTTGGCCAGCTATCCATACAACTTTGCATAGTTGGCACTCATCTTTGCTGTGTGTCTTTCTACAGCAATTAGAAAAAGACAGTTATTTGTGTGGTAGGGGTATGATTACCCACAGAAGCGGCATAGAAAGAGACAGATTGGATTTTGCAGCACTAATATAATATATTCAATTTTCACTCTTGCCCACCTTCCAATGTGACTTTATCAATATTAGAGCTTCTATTTTTCCTTTTCTAGGGTATTTTGGAAAGAAATAATTTTGGCTGGAATTAGATGGACACTAGTCAAACTATCTACTGTGAGTTTCTTAGCAGCGTTCTAAGAAATATTTATCACCCATAGGAAAAACTACAAACACCACAATTTTTTCAAGGGGCAAACAATGTAAATGTTGGTGATGTGCATGTTCAGAATGTGCACCACTGCCATCTACAGGAATATCAGGGAGCTATTTACATGCCAGATCTAAAGAGTGCAAAGTCAAATAATATCTTGCAACGTGGACTAAGTCTGGCCAAAAATACTCACAGCTGCCATTCTAGAGTAACACCTGTAGCTATTTTTAAAGCTTCAAAGGCAAGTGACTAAAGCTACTTTTTTCTCTCAGGTGTTTCAGACAGTAATAAGGGCCATAATCAAAAGACTATTCTGTTCTATCTAGGTATTTATATGGCCATCATCATATTATCTAAGTGCTTCACAACTTTCCAGTGAGGTAGGAAGTAAGACTGTTGGTTAATCACAGTTAATTCATGTGATTAACTAAAAAAAATTAAAGCTATTTATAAAAATTAATCATGATTTTAATCTCACTGTTAAATAGAATACCAATTGAAATTTATTAAATATTTTTGATGTTTTTCTACATTTTCATCTATATTGTATTCTGTGTTGTAACTGAAATCAAAGTATATATTATTTTTAAATCTAAGCATTTAAAAGATGCCAACTCAAGTGTAAAAGCAGGTCGTTATCCATTCAGTTCTTTTGAAATTTTCTTCATCTACACAAGTATCAGGGGGTAGCCGTGTTAGTCTGTATCTACAAAAACAACAAGGAGTCTGGTGGCACCTTAAAGACTAACAGATTTATTTGGGCATAAGCTTTCGTTGGTAAAAACCTCACTTCTTCGGATGCATAGCACGAAAGCTTATGCCCAAATAAATCTGTTAGTCTTTAAGGTGCCACCAGACTTCTTGTTGTCTTCATTTACACAGTTAAAGTCGTGAAACCTGCTAAACACTGCAGTAGCTGATCTGGGTCTAGCCCTGTTTCTTGTCACTAGTTTATGGATCATGTCTCATCTTAGCCCAGGAGAACTGAACCTGCACTTCTGTGCTCTATAAACCTTTCTGCCAGCTCCAGGTTTTAGTTACCTTCTAATGATCCTCTGAAAAGGAAGAAAACCTTGGAATTTTACCATTGGCCCTTTTAAGTGCTGAACTTGTTAATCAACACTATTTCAGCAGCTTCTAGCTTTCACTGTCAACCTGACACATAGAAAGCTATGAACTTTAGCTCTGTAGATCTGAGGTAGGAGTACAGCTCTAATTAATTTGAGGAGAGCATAGATAGCCAAGTTAGGTTAATCTTCTCTAGATTCAAAAGAAAAGAGACTGAAGAGGGTTCAACTCGTACGTCATTTATCCTGACCTAATATGCATGGACTGTAGAAGAGCAAACTCCTACTGAAGAGCAATTCTCAAAGTGCATCATTATACTATAGCTACAAATGTGTCAAAGTGCTAAGTCTTTGATTTCTGGAGTTGTCAAATACTCTGACTCAAATCCTGACCACTAGCACACAGCCCGAATAATTGGGACTTGCACTGTGGAGATCCACATGGGTACAGGGAAAAATCTTCCTCATCAGGGCCCAGCACAGCAGTGGAGCCTCTCAACACGTATTCATGATGATGGAATAGTGGTGAAACCTCCAAAGCCATTTTGCTTCCCTCCAGAGGAATGATTATAAGTATTTGAACTGTAAAAATGATAAACCATAGAAGTAGTATTTTTCAATTCACCTCATACAAGTACTGTAGTGAAATCTCTTTGTCGTGAAAGTGCAATGTACAAATGTAGATTTTTGTTATATAACTGCACTCAAAAACAAAACAATGTAAAACTTCAGCGCCTACAAGTCCACTCAGTCCTACTTCTTGTTCAGCCACTTGCTCAGACAAACAAGTTTATTTATATTTACAGGAGATAATGCTGCCCTCTTCTTATTTACGTCACCAGAAAGTGAGAACAGGCATTTGCATGGCACTTTTGTAGCATGGCAATCATTAGTGGAACACTGGACGAACAACAACAATTGATTTACTCAGTATACGAATTGGCAACTATGCCACCAAACACAAAGCCATGCTATTAGTTCTTCTTTAAAAGAAATAAGAGCAAACATTAAACCAACACACTGAAAGAACAAGTGAGCCATTGGTCCGGTGAATACTTTGAGGAACATGTTCTCATGCTCTTCATGTGAACAAGTTGTGTATGTGAGAAAATGAGTATAAGAGCTGTGGGGTAGAGTTCTGCAATTTTGTTAAATTTCTGAGCATTACTGAGCCACTGTTTAAATGACCTAGAGAAGGGACTGCACCAAAATCCTGGATCCAAACACCCTCAGACTTAGTGGAGTTGGGATTCAGATCTGCACTGAACAGCCTAGATCCCATCTTAAAAAAAAAATACAGTAAGTGTTGAAGAGCAATAGACTTAGAACTTGATCCTGCTCTCACTGAAAGTGACAGAACTCCATTGATGCCTATGGGTGTGGAACAGGTCTATAGCAAAGAAGTTTATCCAGCCAATATCTCATATGACAGGCAGCCTGATATACTGGCAGAGAGGGAGATGGTTAGTTACTGTCCCCTCCCATCCTTTGAGTCACTATAGAACTTGGAAAACTGATTTTGGAATGGGATGGGCATGGGTGAATGTGTACTGTAACATATTATATTGTTTATTTTCCCTCATTTGGCCTGAAGCCCTGGTTCAACTCTTCTGCTCATCAAAAAGGCTTGACTTGGTCTCATGTTGTATTGAAATGTTATTGCTTCTGATTGGCCAGTTTTGCCATGTTGCCTGATCTTTAGATTATGCATTAATTATATTGATTACTTAAGAATTCCCAGTTATCAGTTTGAGGGTTGCCAGGTTTTGCCCAAGGTCAGGCCCAGTATTATTAAATTATTATATAGTTGGGCACCCTGATGTGCACATACAAACTATATTTGTAAATATAAGAGTTTCTATAGTGTATTAATACATTTAGCTCAGTTATAAACACCCCAACTTAGTAAGGTAGATAGCGATACTACAGAATGTACGTCTGCACATCCATATAGACTCATAGAATATCAGGGTTGGAAGGGACCTCAAGAGGTCATCTAGTCCAACCCCCTGCTCAAAGCAGGACCAATCCCCAACTAAGTCATCCCAGCCAGGGCTTTGTCAAGCCTGACCTTAAAAACCTCCAAGGAACGAGATTCCACCACCTCCTAGGTAACCCATTCCAGTGCTTAACCACCCTCCTAGTGAAAAAGTTTTTCCTAATATCCAACCTAAACCTCCCCCACTGCAACTTGAGACCATTACTTCTTGTTTTGTCATCTGCTACCACTGATAACTGTCGAGATCCATCCTCTTTGGAACCCCCTTTCAGGTAGTTGAAAGCAGCTATCAAATCCCCCCTCATTCTTCTCTTCTGCAGACTAAACAATCCCAGTTCCCTCAGCCTCTCCTCATAAGTCATGTGCTCCAGTCCCCTGATCATTTTTGTTGCCCTCTGCTGGACTCTTTCCAATTTTTCCACATCCTTCTTGTAGTGTGGGACCCAAAACTGGAAACAGTACTCCAGATGAGGCCTCACCAATGTTGAATAGAGGGGAATGATCACATCCCTTGATCTGCTAGCAGTGCCCCTACTTGTACAGCCCAAAATGCTGTTAGCCTTCTTGGCAACAAGGGCACACTGTCAACTCATATCCAGCTTCTTGTCCACTGTAACCCCTAGGTCCTTTTCTGCAGAACTGCTGCCTAACCATTAGGTCCCTAGTCTGTAGCAGTGCATGGGCTTTTTCCTTCCTAAGTGCAGGACTCTGCACTTGTCCTTGTTGAACCTCATCAGATTTCTTTTGGCCCAATCCTCTAATTTGTCTAGGTCCCTCTGTATGCTATCCCTATCCTTCAGCGTATCTACCACTCCTCCCAGTTTAGTGTCATCTGCAAACTTGCTGAGGGTGCAGTCCACACCATCCTCCAGATCATTAATGAAGATATTGAACACCACTGGCCCCAGGACCGACCCCTGGGGCACTCCGCTTGATACCGGCTGCCAACTAGACATGGAGCCATTGATCACTATCCATTGAGCCCGATGATCTAGCCAGCTTTCTATCCACCTTATAGTCCATTCATCCAGCCCATACTTCTTTAACTTGCCGTCAAGAATACTATGGAGACCGTATCAAAAGCTTTGCTAAAGTCAAGGAATAACACATCCCCTGCTTTCGCTTCATCCACAGAGCCAGTTCTCTCATCATAGAAGGCAATTAGGTTAGTCAGGCATGACTTGCCTTGGTGAATCCATGCTGACTGTTCCTGATCACTTTCCTCTCCTCTAAATGCTTCAGAATTGATTCCTTGAGGACCTGCTGCATGATTTTTCCAGGGACTGAGGTGAGGCTGACTGGCCTGTAGTTCCCCGGATCCTCCTCCTTCCCTTTTTTAAAGATGGGCACTACATTAGCCTTTTTCCAGTCATCCGGGACCTCCCCGGATTGCCATACTTATACCATCTCCTGTAGAACAACCTGAATGTTGGTAATAAGGAAAATAATGGCTATTACCTTTCCCATTATTACCAGTGGCCAGTATTCTGACACCTCCCAAGGACTACATCTTTTTCTTCTACCACCCGTAGGCTGGGGTGCCACTTTTATAATATGTTACGCTGGCGCTGGTACGTTTAATGCATATTCAGCAGGTGATTTTTTTTCCCTTTTCCTTATTTGTATTTCCTCATCTTACTAATAGTGGAGTGTCTTTTTCCTATAGGTTAGTATATCAATGCTTTTAACTTATTATTATATACATCCTTTCGTTACCATGGCTCTTTTGTGGTTAGGCATTGCATTTGTTATTTTTGTTCTAACAGGTTCTTTCAGTTCTTTCCAAGTTTCAATTTGTGGTGTACCTGTTAAGTTTAAAAGGGTCTGAACTTAGGAAAGCCCCTATGCCAACCTGCGTGAACGCATCCTCTATGTTAAAGGTCGCAGCCATACATGGACCTTATGCTTTAGCTCTTCACCATTTATTAAGGTGAAAGGTCCAAAACATATGTATGCTAACTTTGCCTTAGCTTAACATATAGGTTGTGGCCTGCAGGTCCCCTGTGTTACAGCCAAAATACAGTTTAATATAAACCTATAAACCAGTGGTTCTCAAACTTTTGTACTGGTGACCCTTTTCAAATAGCAAGCTTCTGAGTGCGACCCCCCACCCCCTTATAAATTAAAAACACTTTTAAATATATTTAACACCATTATAAATGCTGGATGCACAGTGGGGTTTGGGGTGGAGGCTGACAGCTCGCAATCCCCCATGTAATAACCTCGCAACCCCCTGAGGGGTCCCGACCCCCAGTTTGAGAACCCCTGCTATAAACCTATTATAATAAAAAAAATAATTAAACCTACAAGAAAATAAGAAACTTATAAGAAAAAATACATAGGCACGCAAGCAGGCTAGTCTTAGATGTATCTCATGTACCTGTTATATAAGTCAGTTTGTTGCAAGGACACTTCTGTGGTTGAATTATGTACCTGTGATCAGAACTTCCCCTTAAACTCTATTTTCAGTTCCACAAATACTTGGGGTTTTCCATTTAGCCTTCTCTCTGTGCAGGAGCGGCTCCAGGGTTTTTGGCGCCCTAGGCGGGGGTCCTTCCGTGCTCCCGGTCATCGTCGGCAATTCTGTGGCGGGGGGGTCCTTCCATGCTCCCGGTCTTCGGGGCACTTTGGCGGCGGGTCCCGGAGCAAGTGAACGTCCCGCCGCAGAATTGCCGCCGAAGACCTGGAGCGTGGAAGGACCACTCACTGCCGAATTGCCGCCCCCCCCCCAAAATCCTGGCACCCTAGGTGACCACCTAGGTCGCCTAAATGGAAGCGCCGGCCCTGTCTCTGTGCAAAGTTTATCTGTTCAAAGTTCATAGGCTTCAAGCCTTATGCTAACTTGCTGAAGCGAATGTCTTACTTACAGGATACAGGCCTGTAGGTTTCTTGCAATACTGCTGACTATAATGCAAAGCAGTAAATATAATAAAGGCAAGCTAGCCCACTGGGCTACAGTAGCAGCGAACATAACAAAGGCAACTAGCCCACTGTCTTCATTGCCCACTTGTTAAATTTCCAAACGAGCACTTTATGCTTTCACCCATGCTGCCACTCATGCTTGAGTGGAGCTCTCTGTAAACATCCACAAAGCTGCCTCATAACCCCTGTAGTAGTGTGGTGGTCGTCCCTCCCACTCTGGGATGGAGGGAGGCCACACCACCTCACTACCCCATTGGGATCGCTGCCTAGTATCTGGGGGAACTAGCAAATAGGTGTTAGCATCCTGGCTGGTTCAATGGGTCCAACCCCGCAATAGTTAAGGCTGCGATTCTTTTATGGAGGTCGCGGAAGTCATGGATTCCGTGACTTTCCACGACTTCAGTGACATCCGCAGCAGCTGGTGTGGCTGACTTCAGCTGCTAGCTAGAGCGATCTGGGGCCAGCCGCACCAGCTGCTGCTTGGGAGGCCCCGGGAAGCTGGCTCTGGGGACCTCCTGAGCAGTGGCCGGTGTGGCCGGTCCTGTGGACTGCCTGAGCAGCAGTCCTGGGGGCAGCCCTGGGGAGCACCAGAGCAGTGGTCCCAGGGGCTGCCCCAGAGGCAGCCACCCCGGCTGCTGCTTGGATGGCCCCGGGGAGCACCTGAGCTGCAGTCCCGGTGGCTGCCCCAGCACCAGCCACACTGGCTGCTGCTCAGGAGGCCCTGGGAGGCTGGCTCCGGGGACCGCCGGAACAGTGGCTGGTGTGGCTGCCTCCGGGGAGTGCTAAGATTTAGTCACGGGTATTTTTGGTAAAAGTCATGAACAGGTCACGGGCCGTGAATTTTTATTTATTGCCTGTGACCTGTCCAAATACAAACTGATAATACGTTTTTTTAAATACTTAGCTTACTGCATTTTCTCCTTAACTATTTAATTAAGACTGTAAAATAAGCATTTGGTAACTTTTGTTCCTGTAATTTGTTTTTAGTCTTGGGTGCCTTTCACTCTTCCAAAACTGCATTTTATTTTGTGAAAGAGTGTACTTTCACAGTTGAACAATAACAGTAACTTGGAAATGGTGCAAATAGCCAATTATATTACAAGGTGATGTTAATGTAAATGAAATTAGTATAAGTAGGACTCATTCAGACTTTGAAAACATAAGCATATTATTTACAGCTGACACAGATAGCTGTTCCCATTTGTGAGATTAAACTTTTAAAACTAGCAAGGATTTTATGATGAAGAAAATCTTGGTTATCCTGTACAGATAATACATTTGCACAAAATGGGTAATTTTACTGCTATGTTTGAGTTTTCCGGACATAATTCTATTTACTCCTTATAACACTTAGCACTAATGCAGTACTATATACCCTCGAAATGCTGGATGACCATCAACTAAACTGCAATAACAAATGAAGAGAAATAAATATGGAATTTTTCAAACACAACTGAACCAAGTTATTGAGATAGAATTTAATAACCATTTCTTTTCCTTAGTTGTTATATTTTTCTTTCCGATCAAATAAAGTTCCACTTGTGTGGAGGAATTAACTGTGTTTTGCTTTGACTGAAAGCTGAAGAATTAACATCAGAAACAAACAAAAAAAAATGTAAAACCCCAAATTACTTTAAAATCGCTCTTCTGATTTGTTCCCAAGTTTCTTTTAAATGTGGCCAGTACCTTAAAGTCACCTTTGCCACCGCCTCTATCCTCAGTTGTGCCAAGCAGAGTTTGGGGTAGCAGATCTGTTATCTTGGGCAAACAGGCTGTCTGCTCCTGGCTGAAACTAGCCTATTATGTCTAAATTCCCTCTCTCCCAGCCATCGATGGCTGGCTGAATTTATTTTTGGATGTTAATTAGGCTGCCATTGACTTGGCTCAAGATGTTATCTGAAGCTATTTTTCCCCACTCTCTTTGTCCTAGATTTAAAGACAGTGCCCATATTTCTCTTTACTTCCATAGTAACAATTTCTACTTGGTATCAGATATTTAACAGTGGATAAATTCCCAGCTGTTGCATAAGTGTAACACTTAGAATCAGCCTTCCAGTGCACCTACTCACTATTACACATTTTAAGTTTGTTTTCTGTGAATACCCTGTAATATTTATTTAACAGTCACTGTTTTGGCAAAACACTCCTGCCAGTACATGCAGGTGCTAAAATATCTGCAGAAAACACACACACACACACACACACGCACAGGGCATGAAATCCATTTGTTTTAAAAGTTAAATGAATATTTGAAGAAAATCTTTTTCTGCACCATTCAGTCAGTTCTATTTACATTAAGTGTGAACACAACCTGTGTTGGTGCAATACACTACTTAGAATTAGTTTATAGCTAAGGATTTCTACTATTTTTATAGCACCACCAGGGGTTTTAAGTGACGGTCCCTCTCTACTTTGGCTGTGTGGAGTGCCGTGTTTGAGAAGAGAAGGGGCTGCTGTGAGCTGTGAACCAGAGACTTACAATCCCAGTTCTTTGTTGTGCCACTTGCAGTCCAGCCAGGGATTTTCTGGTATGCAATTTTCAGACCTGTTTACAAATTCAAAATCAGTTTATTTGCAGACTATTTGATAAGAAGTTTGCATAACTGCCAACAGATAAAAGCAATGGATGAGAATAGCTAGGGAGCAATACAGAAACACTTCGAAATGCCACAGAAATACATTGCCTCAGTCACCAATTATTTATCATCAATAAAAGATAGCAAAAGAAATACCATTTTAGTCTGTATGATTCTTGTATGCAGGATGGTGCTTTTGCTTTGAAACCAATACTTCTCCCACTGATGATTAGAAACAGATCCAACTCTGAGAACGTATGATTAATGTCCTTTGTACCTTGGCAGTGAGCAAAAGAATGAAACACAAATCATTCAAAATTTCAACAAAAGTCATTTTCTTTATAAGAGCATGAGGCAGCTTTGGAGATTAGGGCAGTTTCATTAGCCCAATTTGAATCAATACCTCAATTCTTAACTATTCTAAAAATGATTTGCAGTGACTTATTAGAAGAATTGAATGCTAAAGCAATTTATAACAGCAGCCCACGGATATTACTGCTATTTCTTATCAGTTTTCCAGGAGTGCTTGGAGGCCCCAACCAGGATTTGAATCCCTTTGTACAAGGCACTGTACTAACATACCAAGGCCTTGTTTACAGTGAGTATTTGCCCTTATACCAGCCATCCTAGTGAAGTCAGGAACAGCCACTGCACCAGTTTCAAGCCAGGGATTTGAATTGGTGCAGCTCAGGGAGGACAAAAATTATGATTTTTTAAATTTAAAATCAGATTTTTATGTACATTAAGTACATTTTTGTTTCTAAAATAAACCTATTTAAAATTAAATTTGAAATTATAACAACCTATATTAAGGTCTAAACTTATTATAATATATTAAAATAATTTTATTTAAAATTGAAAAATATTAAGCAGTATATGTTTGTTGCTGAAGTTTTAAAGACAGTCAAACCAGAGAACTGATGGAACAATCAGCTTAGTTCTTGACTACATAATTATCATTATTTGTACAATGTATGGCATCCTAAGTAGAACATCTGCTTATCATTCATTACCTTCCTGCTAATTTAGTCAGGGGTCTGCTGTTGATATTTAGAAGTAGCACCCAAAAAAGGAACCTTAAAATAATTTCTCACCTCTCTGGGTGTGAACATATGTTTGGGTAAGAAACCCTCTACCATTAAAAACATCTCAGTTCCTTCTCTAAGAGGTAACCATAGGGGAAAGAGGTTCCCTCAATAAATAGTTAGGCATGACTATAGTATACAACTATATAGAATAAACTGTTTTCTCTACATTTATCAATATTTGCTGTAAATCGCTATCAATATTGTTAGAATTCATTCTTTGTACATCATCAGTTAATCATGTGAAGTATTTATATTTACCATTGTTTTAGCTCTGTTTATTGGTATGTTTATTGTTGATATTATCAGCTGTTTCTTTTGGTAATGAGAAGATTATTATTCACAAAGCATTCTTCTTCAGTCCTGCACAAAATGCCAACTTTGCTTCCAGTGGCTCTCTCTGTAGGTCAGTGTAAGATCTGTCTAGATACTTACATGGCCTCTATCAGAGTCTCTGAGTGCTCTCCCATAAAACATGACTTAGGCACTCACAAAAATAGTGATAGGGCACTGTCCCAGGGATCACAGGGCTTACCTCTATATATTAGAGTTCAAACTTGTTTGTGTCAGAATAGTGACATATAACGTCCTTAAAATCTTATGGAAGAGAGTAGTATAGTAGGTTTGCAACAGGAATCCCTAAAGATTGTGGAAATAAAACCCATGGTGTATTATGATCAGTGGAATTGGAGGCAGAGGGCCTCTGTATTCCCGGGAGGGATTGCTGTTGATGGGTCATCAGTGGAACAGGGAATGCAGAGAGTTAGGCTGGAAGCAACTCAGCCACGTGAAGAGAGCAGTGCACAGGTTTTAATAAAGTTTGTTCGACTTAGCAAAGAGCGAAGCTGAATGCAGGCTAAGGAAACATAGTGGCATCAGCTGAGCTATGAGTTTGCTGAAGTGCAGCAGCTGGCAGTCTGAAGCCCCATGGAGCCCTAGATTTTGTGGACACAAATCTAGCCCAGCAATGGCCATGGTGGAAGGAGAGGTTTGAGCTGGACACAGACCTGACTATGCAGGAAAGTAAAACTGTTATTTTATCTTATTGTGGACCAAGGAAGGGAAGTCTGAACCACTCTGCCTTGAGCTTCACAGCACACCTAGGAGTCCTGGGGAACTATTGCTCCCCAAAGCAGAACAAAACTATGGCGCAACACAGGTTTTTCCACTAAAAACCAATCCAAAAAGGAGGAGATAGACCCATATATATGTTACAGATTTACACACATTGGCCTTTACATGCAATTTTGTGGACCTGACAGACTCCCTGCTTCAGGATAGGACATCTGCAGCACTTGGATCAACACCTGCTGATGCAGCTGTTCTAGGAAGGCAACCTCACATTAGACAGATGCTTAGACACGAGCATGCAATGGAAGCATCAAGAGAAAGAATGAAAGGAGGCACATCGCCCCCAGAAGTGCATGGAGCGACACACCAGCAGAGGAGAGAGCAGGTGGCCAGGGTTCCATACCCACAGTGAGTTGCATTTACTGTGGAGACATCAGACAGTTGTGATGACATCATGACTCTCTCCTCGAGTTGGAGAGTATTTTGGGTGCAGGCTGTCAGGGACAGGGAACAATACCAACCTCCGTGCATGCAACAGAGTTAATAGGGAAATGCCCTGTATGGTTTCAGCTGGATAGCAGGACCTCTTGCAATGTTATTCTTTGGGTGAACTGGACTTGAACACCCCTAATACAAAGAGCAGGCACAATCTAATAATGTACAAGTGAGAGCATAATGCAGCCTGTAGGAAAAAGTGACCTCATAGTAACTAACCTGAAAATAGCACACAGTAGCAACTGAAGTTTGCGATGGTGGATGGTGAGCACCACAGAGCCAGACGCCATACGACCCATGGTGCAGCATCAGAATTTTATAGCTGCAGTGCAAGAAGCAACATGGGGAGTTCCATGGACTATGGAGACAACTTTAAAAGTGTATGGGGATGTTTACAGAGGCGATGGGTGCCCTGAAGGAAAGCTGTGACTGAAAGCAGACCTGACAGTGGAACCTGTGTGCTTACCATGAAAGAAAATTCTAAAGGTTCTGTGTAATCCAGTATACAAGGAGCTCTAAAGTCTGCAGAGCAGGGGTATCATAGCACCTGTAAAGGTCATTAGAGCCTGGGTAAGTAGCATGGTGGTGGTAAAGAAGCCACCAAGCAAATTACACAACTGCATAGACCCAAAGCCACTGAAATGGGCATTGAAAAGATGCCACTATCCCGTGCTCATAACTGATGATATCTTGCTAGAACTTTCCAAAGCCAGAATCTTTACAGTCTATGATGGAAGGAGCTGATTTGGGCACATAAGTCTGGATAAAAAGTCCAGTAATGCTGACAATCTTTGTCACACCATTTGGTTGCTACCGATGGCTTCACATGCTGATGGTCATGAGCCCAGTACCAGAAGTACTCTAGAGAACACTCAGCCAAGCACTGGCAGGACTGCCTGGGATGAAAATAATTGCAGAGGATATCCTCATTGTAGGCAGAAGGAGCAGGGATACAGAAGCCGAACAAGACCATGACAGAAAACTATAAGGCTTTAAAACAAACAAACAAAAAAACCCCACAGTGATAAGAACATAAAACTCAACCCAGAAAAAAATGCAACTCAAACAGGGTGTGGTGACATACCTTGGACATTTGCTCACAGTAGAAAGACCGAAAGCAGATCCAAACAAGATCAAGGCAGTCGGAGGCATGCCAGGGTATGTGAAAGGGATACACCGCTTGATAGGAATGATCAATTTTCTGTCCAAGTTCTGGCCACACCCAGCCACAGTAGCAGAAACCATATCAGCTTACAAGGCAAGATGTTGAGTGGGACCAGCAGGTCCTCAACAGCAAGCCTGTGACTTGCTGAAACAAATAATAATGGATGCCCCAGCCCTGAAGTACAACCAGCCAGGAGAACCACTGATACTCCAGTGTGACACATAGGAAAAAGGATTGGGTATAGCTCTTTTACAGGAGGAGCTGGTCACCAGCAGAGCCCTGTAAGAGTCTGAACAGGGGTATGCCCAAATAGAAAGAGCTTCTGGATGGAGTTGTTTCACTCCAAATACCACATTGGTACACTTACGGGTACACAGTAGTAGTGTAATCAGGCCACAAACACCTAGAGACAATCACAGAAAAAGCACCTTTTTGTGCTCCAAAGAGATTGCAGCACATGTTGATGTGCCTCCAGCATTACCAGGCTAGAGATCAGATATTGTCCAGGGTGATTACTGGTGTCCTGAGCAGGGCATAGAAACCCAGCATCAGTGAGTTGGGGGAAGGAGATGAGGACACTGAATTCCCATTAATATGCTGCATTATTTCCCAGTTTCAACAGCAAAGCTGATGGAAATCAAAAAGGGGCTACAGAATAGGACATCCAACTACAGGCAGTCAATAGAGTCATACCAGCAGGTGGTCAGAAGACAAAAAGCTATGTACCGGATGGAGCAGAACCATCTTTTCAAATAAAAGACGAGCTGAGTGTCCTGGAGGGAATATTTTGAGGACACAGAGGTATCCCTACCTCATTACATAAGGATGTTATGCAAAAAAATGCATGCCTCCTACCTGGGCATTGACACATGTCTTAGACAGACTCAATAGCACATTTGCTGACAAGGAATGAATACACAATTCCACTCCTTGATAACAGGGTGTGACTCTTGCCAGTCATGTGATAACCTCCAGCAGAAAGAGACTGTTACCACATGAGCTGCTCAGCCAACCATGGCAGTGGAATGATTTACCTTCAAGGAGAAAGCAGTACTTAGTTACAGTGGACTACTATTCAAGTTTTTGGGAGGTCGCTGCCCTGCCTGATATGAGAAGCAAGTCAGTGATTGGCAAACTGAAGGCCCACTTTGTGAGATATGGCCTTCTGGACACTGTATTTACCAACAACAGACCTCAGTTTGCCTTGGAAGAATTCAAGAGATTTGTACATAAATGGGAGTTTGCCACCACACTTCTTCCCCAGCACATCCATAGAGTAATGGTAAGGTGGAATCGGCTGTTAAAACAGCTAGGAGACTGTTACACGAGGTTTTTTCTTCTGGGTCAGATCCTTGTTAGGATTTTTGGCACACAGGAATACCCTATCATAAGGCTGTGAAAACAGTCCAGAGTAGGCACTGATGGAGTGAAGGCCCCAAACCTGCTACCAATGAGGGGAGACCTGCTTCAGCCAGCAGGGTGGAGATACCACTAAGAAGAGATGGCCAACAATCAGAGAAAGCATGCACTAGACCTACCAGCCCTGGAGACAGGCACTCCTGTGAGGATCCAGCCATTAGGGAGAGGAGACAACAGGACGAATGGACTAAAGGAGTTGAGAGGTGCAGTGGCATCCAGGCTATACAAAGTGACAATGCAAGAGGGACAAGTGATCCAAAGGAACAGGAGACACTTATGGGCCAGTGGACACAACATCAAGAGAGCGCCTACAGAGGTCGTCACAGAACCATCTGGAGGTCAACTCCACAGGGAAGGAGGAGACTTCACAGAGAGACACCATGCTAGACTTGGAGACAGAGATAGGTCACTTCTGATGTGGTGCTTGTTGAGAAGACCAAACTATCTCAAAGATAATGTAACCAGCTGAGCCTGTAGTAAAGAAGAGACTCCAACTCGGCTATGTGCTAGCAACCTCCGGCCAAAGGGAATTGGGTGAGGGGATCTAGGCATCTGTTATTTGTTGTTAATGTTTATATTAAAATATTTGTAAAATAGGGTAGATGTATTATGATCAGTGGGACCGGAGTCAATGAGCCAGTGTTCCCTGGGGGGGACTGGTATGGAGAGGACACCAGTGGAACAGGGAATGCATACAGAATAGAGAGATAGAATCATAAGATTGGAAGAGACCTCAGGAGGCCATCTAGTCCAGTCCTCTGAACTCACAGCAGGATTAAGTATTATCTAGACTATCTCTGACAGGTGTTTGTTTAACCTGCTCTTTAAAATCTCCAATGACGGAGATTTCACAACCTCCCTAGGCAATTTATTCCAGTGCTTAACTACCCTGACAGTTAGGAAGTTTTTCCTAATGTCTAACCTAAACCGCCGTTGCTGCAATTTAAGTCCATTGCTTCTTATCATACCCTCAGAGGTTAAGGAGAACAATTTTTCTCCCTCCTCCTTGTAACAACCTTTTACGTACCTGAAAACTGTTATCATGTCCACTCTCAGTCTTCTCTTCACCAGACTAAACAAACCAATTTTTTTTTCAATCTTCCTTCATAGGCCATGTTTTTTAAACTTTAAATAATTTTTGTTTCTCTTCTCAGGACTTTTTCCAATTTGTCCACATCATTCCTGAAATGTGGCACCCAGAACTGGGCACAATACTCCAGTTGAGGCCTAATCAGCCCAGAGTAGAGCAGAAGCTGGAAGCAACTCAGTCACATGGACAGAGCAGCCCACAGAGTTTAAATAAAGTTCCACTTGTTCAACTTCATTTGCAAAGCGTGAAGCTGAATGCAAGTGAAGCATGTGGTGCCTTAGACTTTGGGAGGAGAAATGGAAGTGGGTCCCCAAAAACTCCTACTATGCATCCACCATCTCTGCTGACACAGGCTAAAGCAAAACATGGAGTGCAAAGTAACACCAAATAAGGCAAGATTTTGAGGTTCAGACTGTTCACAAAAGATAGGATAAATTGGAGAGAGTCTGCAAGACATAGACAAGGAAATAATAAATATGAGGCAAATACAGTCCTCCTCTGAGACATGAGGGGCAGTAAAAACAGTGCAGTTCTCCCAGATGGGGGAGGCAGAATGTTGGGAGCCTACTGAGAGGGGTCTACAAGCTCTGAGTGCTGCAGGGGAGTCTCCTCAGGGCTCCATCTGCAGCAACAGGTGTTTTGGGGCGGGGGGGGGGGGGGGGGCGGGGGGGGGGAAATTTTGAGGGTGTTTTCCCCAATTTGGGGCGGGGGTGGGGGGGGAGGGAAGCAGCTGCTGCAGAGACTATCGCAGTCATGAGGATGCCACTGCAACCAGCTCTACTGGTCTTCCCTGGTCCTGGAAAGCGGAGGAAGGGATGGATTCAGTCCCCACAGCACTCCTGTGCCACATCAGTTTAGGGCACAAAAGGGGAAGATTTGACTCTGTGGCTCAAAGCTAGAGACAACAGAAGCAGCAAGCTGATAAAGACAAATCTGACACCATCTCATCAGAAAGAGTAGCTGGAGAAGAGAGGCAATAGGGAAAGAAAAACAACCCGCTGGAGAGGAAGTCGAAGTCATAGTTCTAAGAATGTGTAAAGTATGAGAAGGGGTGTAGAAGAGTACTAGAAAGAAAGGAGTCTCCACTGGGGATGTAGAAAGTGAGAGGGAAAGTAATCACTAATTCTGTGTTATTTGTGATAATGTGAGCAGGACTCAGTTTTGAGAGAAAAAAGACAATGGAGTAAGCACTTTGAATTTCAGCAGAGCAAATACTAGGAAAAGGTGATTAGTGGTGGGTGAAATCCATTGTGTGATGGGGGGAAATGGAAAGCAATCCAAGAAAAATTGCTGTATGTGAAATAGATGTGCATATAGCGTGAGCAGTAGATGCACTAGAAGAAAGCGCTCACTTTGGATGAACTTAGGAATTAAAGTTATTGAAAACTGGAAAACTAAAGCCTGCTGGGCTCGAGAGGGTGAGCCCAGGGTTTTGAAACAAGAGACAGAGAAGGAAGTGAGACATTATTGATGGGGAAAAAAAGCACAACAGCTGATTTTTGGACTGAGCAGAAGCGGGGACAGTGACGATTCTGCCAAGTCATGAACAGGTGTACCTGGGGAGTTCCCCACACTTGGAAAAGTCTGTGCCCCACTTCTGGGTGGAGAGACCACTCCTCTCAGCATGAGAAGTCCCTGCTCAAGCGATCCGCCCTTGCGTTCCGGGTGCCCGGCAGATGGAAGGCCCGTAGGCAGATGTCATGGGCTATACAAAAGTCCCACAGCCTGAGGGCTTTGCGGCAGAGGGCAGAGGATTGGGCCCTGCTTTGCCTGTTGATAAAGAACATCGAGGCCGTGTTGTCCGTGAGGACCCTGACCACCCGGCCCTCCAGGTGCAAGCGGAAGGCCATGCATGCCAGCCGTACCGCCTGGAGCTCCTTGACGTGTATGTGGAGGGTCAAATCCTGAGCCGACCACAGACCTTGGGTCTGAACGTTCCTCTCATGGGCCCCACATACCAGGTCCGATGTGTCAGACGCTAGTTCCAGAGACGGGGCCCTTGGAGCATGTTTCTTGGGGAGGACCACCACCATAGAGAGGTGATCACTGGCTCTGGCTCTGGCACCATGAGGACTTTGTCCATCCTGTCCCTGGCCTGGGAGAACTCATGAGAGCTGGAGGGGGCCTCATCCTGAGTCTGGCATGACGGACCACGTGCACGCCGACATGTGACCCAAGAGCTGGAGACACGCTCTGGTTGTTGTCACCAGAAACCTTGTGACTGTGTCGATGAGCCCCTTCAGGGTCTCAAACCTGTCCGGTGGGCGGGAGGCTTTGGCCAACGAGGCATCCAGGACCGCCCCGATAAACTCTATGCATTGTACCAGGACTAATGTAGGCTTGGTGTCATTTACCAACAGGCCCAAAGTGGTGCATGTAGACAGAAGGAGCGCCACGTGATCCCACATCTGCGACCAGGAGCTGCCCTTGACCAGCCAGTCGTCCAGATAGGGGAAGATCTGGTCCTCCCTGGTGCCTGAGGTAGGCCGCCACCACTGACATACATTTTGTGAATACCCTGGGGGCAGTGGACAGGTCAAATGGGAGGACCGTAAATTGGTAGTGTTCCTGCCCCACCATGAAACGGAGGAAGCGTCTGTGCCCCTCAAATATATGAATGTGGAATTACGCGACCTGCAGATCGAAGGTGGCATACCAGTCCCCGGGATCCAGGGAGGGGATGATGGAGGCCAAGGAGACCATGCGGAACTTGAGCTTCACTATGTACTGGTTCAGGCCTCACAGGTCCAAGATGGGCCTGAGCCCCCCTTTGCCTTCGGGTTAAGGAAATAGCGGGAGTAGTACCCCTTGCCTTTGAACTCCCTGGGTACCGCTTCCACCGCTCCTAGGCCTAGAAGCCGCCCCACCTCCTGCGCAAGCAGAGCTTCGTGCAAGGGGTCCCCCAGGAGGGACGGGGGCGTGGGGTGGTTGGGCGGGGAGGAAGTAAACTGGAGCGTGTAATCCCGGGAGATGGTGTTGAGGACCCATCAGTCCTAGGTCAGCTGCAATCACTCCAGGAGGAAAGCACACAACTGGTTGGAGTAGGGAAGCTTTGAGGGTGGATCCCTGATGAGAACTGGCAGAGCGCCCCCAGGCATCCCATCAAAAACGCCTTTTCCCCGCTTGCTAGGAGGACCCAGGCTGGAGGGCAGGCCGAGACTGCCTCTGTGGGCGCCTCTTATAGTCCCGCGACGTCTCATAAGTGATCTCGTATTTTGAATGGGTGGCCTGAGCAGGAGTCTGCTGCGGCTTGAACTTAGGTTTAGCCGGAGCTGGAATATAGAGACCCAGCGTCTGGAGGGTCATGCGGGAGTCTTTCAGGCAATGCAATTTCGTATCTGTTTGTTCTGCAAACAGAGCTTTGCTGTCAAACATGAGGTCCTGCAGGGAGGTCTGCGCCTTGCTGGACAGGGAGCCCCACAGATTGAACTCATACCGGCCCAGGACTCCTGGCATCTTGTCTGATCTGTCTCTTCCCCTCTTCACCTGCTTCCAGACATTTCCCCTCGTATCTCACCCCCAGCAACTCGTCCCAGTCTGCCTCTCCCTGGCTTTTTGTCCCAGTCTTTGTCCAGCCAACCCCAGTCTCCAGCCCTCCCCCAGCTTATCATCTGACCTCAGTATTCCCTCCCCACAACCAGTCCTGCAGTTCTCTCCCACCTCTATTTCCCTCACCATCTCCCAGATCCAATCTCCTTGCCCAACTGGTCACAGCCTCCACTCCATCCCACTCCCTCCAGCTCCCAGTCATACTCCCCTTGCCCAACCTGTCCCAGTCTTCTCCCCACAACTCCAAGTCACAGTATCTCTCTTCCCAGCTGTCCCACCAGTCCCAGTCTCACCAGGCTCCTTGTCCCCATATCCTGCTTTCTCTCTCCCGAGACTGGCTAATATCCCTTCTGCAGCTGAGTGAGGCAGCTTCCTCCTCTATGCTGTCTGGGCAGCAGTGTGTGTGTGTGGGGGGGAGAGGGGGCGGCGGGGAGGTTGGGGGGTAAATGAGAGCACAAGACAAGCTCCCTGCCGTCATTCCAGTGCCTGGCCCTGGACCAAAGCAGCCATTACAGGAAAAGTCCAGCTTCATCCCCGTCACCCTGGGTTGGAACTTGCTCTCTCATTCTGTGGAGTTGGAGCATACAGCGTCTGGTCACACATAGCATGTTCCATCCCCTGAGAGTTCATATGTATGACCAGACTGTGCATGCCCCATGCTCACAGAGCAACTGAGCATGCTCCATCCACCCTGTACTCGACAGTTGCTCTGTGAAGGTGGCACGTGCAGAGTCTGGTCAGCACTAGGCACTGTAAGGGTCTCGAGACTGCTCAGCGAGGATGGAATCTTCAGAATTTTTTGCCGCTAAACTCTAAAATCTCTGAGCCTGCGTGGACTGCAATTTTCAAAGACTTATGACTGGGCTAGATTTGGGTGGCTTTTTATGAAGGTGGCAAAAGGCACATCCCTGACACAAAGGCCACGCTCTGCCAAATTTCAAGTCCTTGCTCCAAAGCATGGGGTAGCTAGAGCACCTCAGAAGGCTTCTTAAAGAAAAGGTCACCCGTTTTTTTTTTGGTTTTTTTTTAATGCTGCAAAACAATTTTTTTTTAAAACATTCAGACTGTGGCAGACACCCAGCATAAAAATTGCAGTCCAAACAGTTAAATTTGGCAACTTATAAATAACTAAACAAAGGTTTTATAATGGGAAGTGTCAGTCACCCTTAATAATAGGAAGTGCTACCAGCCCCACCTATAATGACATTTTTTCATTTTTCTGGTTGAGCCAAATTTCAGATAAATCCAATGCCCCCTTGCCAAATATTTATCTCATGAAGTGCCATTGTGTGCCATTACTATTCCCGTCCACCATAGCAGATCAATCTGGAATAAACCACCCCAATGCCAACTTAAATTAACTTTAAGTATGGGTGATAAATAGCTCCTGTACTGAAAGCAACAAAATATGACAGAAAAATATGTTCAACTTGAGCTAACCAAAGCCACAAGATTTAACTATGGTATCAGTTGCTGTAACTGGTACCTGGAACTGTACTTCATACAACTGACTCTACATGGACTCTCAGAAAGCTGAAGATGTCTCTAAGAAATCTCATTCAAGCTCCCCAAACAATTTTAGAGCTGGATCAACTATTTCATTCCTTTTTATTGAAACTCCAAAAGGACTGATTAATGTCCTTGTAACCCCACTGCATTGATTCAAAGAAGGCTCTATAATTAAAATAGCTTTTAAACAAAATCTCAGTATCAGACACCCAACATTATTCTTCTCATTAGTGGGAAGACTAGGAGAAAACTAGGGACAGCAGCATCTGTTTCCATTACAGTGTGGGTCTGCCAGCTAAAGAAGCATTTAATCACTCAGCAATGGCCATGTAAGCCTCTTGCTATATCAAGGCATACATCTATTGAGCTAGAAATCCATTGTCACTTGTGGTGCTAATATTCTGGGGTTATCAAAGCAAAGCACAAATCCGCTGATTGAAAATACTAAATACATTTTTCTTAATCATTAATTATTCAGCTTCAAGGGGCAGAGTAGTTATGAAACTGACCTCTTACCTCATCTGACGTCTGAAAAACTGTCAAAGAACCTGCTAATGAGAGTTTTGTATTTGAAATCATATGCAGCAGAAGCTTGTTAAATCAGATTATATTATAAAATGCTGCTGCAACAAGGTTAGCAGGTCTAATCCTTTTACAGCTATTTGTTTAAGGGGTCCCTCTCTGCTGTATGATATATGTTTAGGTTTGGTTTGCAGGAAAAGTATTCATTTAAAAGATCTGTTCTTTTACCAGAAGAATTTTTGATTGCATTTCACTAGCTGATGCATCAACAAGGTCAACTGTGTTTCTCAGTCATGTGAGGTAGATACATATTTTTACAGTTTTACTGCAGTTTACTGTTTGTGGGAATTTTAGAAACAATGGAGGCTGCATCTACTCTGGGTGGCTTTTAAAGATTCTGGGACACCTTTTGAAAGAGTCAGAAAGTGGTTGATCATTTTCATGAATATCTGATAGCTGTCCAAATACTAAGCCCCCACAAATAGCAGCATGCCAAACTTATCACTGATATTTAAGAAAATAGTCACGAGTCATTTTCTGTGTTTATTGGACAGCTCTGTTCTTCACCATCATCATCTTAGGATGCCAGGTATTTCTCTCACCTAGCACAATTTTCCATTCAAGCTCTGGAACTTCTGAGGGTCTGTATCCATGAAGGTGAATACTATGGGTTGGATAATTCTTGCCTGCTTTGTACAAGGAGTAAACGCCTAATACCAACTTTCTTACTCTTGGTGTAGTGATGTCCTTGATTACAGACAAGTTGTGCAAAACATATCAAGGATTATAAATCAGGTTAGTTTGTCATGACTTTGCTTTTGATGTCAGGGTGTAGCTGTACTGCACAGAATTTTAATAAAATGTATGAAAAACACCTGAAATGTGCCTACAGGATCTCCTCCAAAGTCCAATGTAGTCAAAGAGAATTGACCTCAAATTGACTGGATTAGGCCCACAGTACATTTTTCTAAGTATATCTATACCATACCATCAAGCAATAGGTGACAGTCTATTGAAGAGATTGCTTGGGATATACAATGCAACTGTCTAGTCTAAACTGTTAAAGAAATACAATTTAAAATAAATGTTAGCATGCACCAAACCAGGGCCTGATCCTGCAAATACTGAATGAATGTGAATAACTCTTGTATCACGGGAGTGTCCGCAGAACCCCAGCTACGAAAATGGACTGAAATCTTTTAGATGAACCGTAGCTAACAGAGTGAGATGCAGCTATCTAGATGATGGGGAAGCAACGAAATGGTGCACATAACACTTCAATCTCTTGAAAGCATTACTTTCAGAATTAGAAGTCTGAGTCATTCAGGCACTTTTGAAAATGTTACAATTTAAGAGGCTACAAATGCTTCATAGTGCAGAAAACATCAGCCTATTTGGCAAATTCCAGATGCATTTGTTGAAATCCAGATCTGCTAGCAAACAATTAGTGCCTAGGAGAGAAGAATTAAATTCACAACAAATAATTCAGCCAGCTCTAGTGAGTTTGGCAAGTTTCTCCCTGGTTCACTGAATCTATCAGCCTGGGAAGATTATTAAAGGTACAGTGGCCTGTACAGGCAAAAGCTCAAAGGAGATGAAGGCAGGAGGCACGCAGCCTGAACACTGCCATCATGCAATAAGACATTACTACTGAGTATCCAGGTGAGCTAACTGTTATAATCCTTCAGAATTAGCCAGTGATGGGGTAAGGAGGTAGAACAGAAGGATCTCCCCATGCTCCACAGTATAACTGGCCCTAAAGCTGAAGGAACTCTTTGGTGGGAGAGATAGCTGTCTTGTCATTCTTGTAAATAGAAAAAGTCACTGAAGCAGAACCTTCAACTGCATGAGCTCTTCAATCCTGAACAGCTCCCCAACTCCCTTCAATGGGGTGAATACTTTTTCTCCTCATTGGGCTTATACAATGGGCCATCCTGTCCCCTAGATATTTCATTCCACCAAGGAGGCAGTGTTTGAGGTCTTTGGGGACTTGCATCACCCAGACGGCTGCACATAATTGTCTATGGATTATGCTCAAAGACAACAAGGCATAGAGTCCCCACATCCAATTTCAACAAACAAATAAATTAAACTGGACATCTGCTTTTTTTGTGGGGAGGAGTTTTGGGTTGCACTCTGACAATCCCAAGAAAATCTCTCTCTTTGTTCTTAAGGGTATGCCCACACTGCAAACAAACAAACAAACAAACCCACCCCAAACCCATGGCAACAAGTCTTCGAGTCTGGGTCAACTGACCTGGGCTTGCAGGCATCACACTATGGGGTTAGAAAGAGCAGTGTAGATGTTCAGGTTTGAGCTGGAGTCTGGGCTCCGAGACCCTCCGCCACTAGCTGGGCGTCAGAGCCCAGGCTCCAGCCCAAGCCCAAACGTCTACACTGCTGTTTTTAGCCCCACAGCGCAACCCCACAAGCCCAAGTCAGTTGACCCCGGCTCCAAGACTTGCTGCCCCGGCTCTTTTTTTTTTTTTTTTTTTTGCAGTGTAGACATAAGAGGTGACACGTTTTTTCCTCTACATGATCCTTACAGATATAACTAAACGTAAATAATACTTGCTGTAGCACCTTCCATTCCAGGACCCAGAAGTGTTTTATTAAACATTTAAAAACTTTCCTAGGGCGATTTTAGCAAGATCTGGTATTGGCACTAGAAGATGTTTTCACTTTGCAGTACTTTAAAAAAAATATGAACCTTGGAGTTGCATTGTAAAGGCAGATCATTCTTCCTTACCTTGTAATTTCAGAAGCCAGTCTCTGATCAATCAACTGGTATACTTAGTGCTGTATTTTTCTATAACAAAACAGACCTTTTAGACTATCAGCCACTTGTTACCAAGGCTGGCAAGTTGCGTCATTTTTATTACTAGCTTAAAGGATACATGGAGAATCATGTGACTCAACTGCTTCAATAAAAGACATTTTATTACAAGCTGCTGGTCCCTTTTTAGTGTCTGTTCAGTATATTTTCTGGCAATGCCACCTGACATTATGGAGTCGCAATAATTCATTCATTTCAGCCAAACAAAAACATCACACAAACCAAAAACAAACCCTATTTTTTTTATGGCTTTGACACAGCGACATTGCATTTCTAAGAAGGAAGAGGACGGGTGGGTGGGATGAAATAAAGCAGCTTCCAGTAATGCTCTTCCCTAGTAACTGATTAATTGGGATTAGTTTCTGCAGGACTCTAACTTTAGAGAAATTAGAGATAAAAAAAATCCTATTAAGCAAACCTTCTGAAGTGTGTATAAAGCAGGAGAGACTGAGACACCAAGGCTATAAACCATTTTTTAAAGCTACTGTAGTTGCCAGGAATCATATACTTAGTAAAACTTAATCTGAGTGGGCATTGTTTGAAAAATTGTGCCCCCCTTTTAAAGGCAGGAAGAGTTTGAATTGTAGGTTCTTTCTGTACTTACTCTGGCTTCTACTGATGTTTGCTCTCTTACTATGCTCCTGCTTTCTAATGGTGTGACTAGTACTAGTGGCACTACTTCTTTCTTTGATAAATATGTCTTTGGTGGCACAGTAACAATTCTATTCTGTAGTCTTCTATTTTTCAGCTGAAATGACCAGTAGTGTGCTCATTTAACCACTGCAGAAATACGCAACAAGGCGGTCCCCAGCCAGCACTGTTCACTTGAGTGGAAATAGCTGCAGCAGAGATGAATATGGGGGAAAATAGGAGAGAGAGGACCCAAGGCTCAGGCCCTATCTTTTCTAAGAAAAAAATAAATGTGTAAGATACATTCTGTTTATTGATTTAGCTAATGAACAGCAAGGCCAGTTCTAAAGGGTAAGTACAGCCAACAACAGCAAAATAAAAGATACAAGTTGTATTATATTTATTAGCCAAACTTCCTGGCTCTTTTCACCATGCCATCCATGAAGCCAGATCTAACCCACATCACTTCTGAACAGTGAAAGCGAATAATGGAAAAGCTGAAATAAGAAAAACAGAAGCAAAGGGGTTATCAGTATCGCATAAATCTGGAAGAGCTCAATATGCTGGAAAATATTGTTCTCCAGTTGCTCTGTGGCTTTGTGATAAATGAAGGTGGGGGAGGGGGGCAATAGCTCCCTTTTATTGACCCAGCCAGCCAGTTAGCTATAAAATCCCTCTTAGTAGCTGTTCTCTACTTGCTTTACCTGTAAAGGGTTAAAAGTCTAACTGTGGTGCATCGGCAAAAGGAAGTGAGTGGGCACCTGGTCAAAACAGCCAATTGGAAGGCTAGAACTTTTAAAAATTGAAATAAGACTCCTCTTTTGCCTGTCTGTTGTGTTCTCGGGAAGAAGCAGACACAGAGCAACTATGCTGTAAGACACCAGGTATGAAAAATCATCGGTATCATATCTAGAAACTACTCATTTGAAATCCCAGATATGTAAGTAGATCAGGAAATGTCTAGGAAGACACAATTAGGTTTATCTCTTTTTATTTCTTTATTGCTTGTCGACTCTTCTATGCTAACCCCAAATACTTTTGTTTTGCTTATAACCTTTAAGCTGGACCTCAAGAACGTTATTCTTGATGCTTAATCCTTGTAAGTGTTTTTTTTTTTAAATCTAGCAATAGCCTGAGTTTCCAGATTTTCTTTTACCTTTTTTAAAAAAACAGGATTGGATTTGTGTGTCCTAAGAGGTTTGTGCACATGTTGTTTAATTAGCTGGTGAAAACTGATTTCCTTTGTTTTCTTTCTCAGCTCTTCCCCAGAGTGGGGGTGAAAGGGCTTGAGGGTACCCCACAGGAAGGAATTCCCAAGTGTGCCTTCCTGGGTCCTCAAAGAGGTTTTGCACTTGGGTGGTGGCAGCATCTACCCATCCCAGGTCAGAGAAAAGCTGTAACCTTGGGAGTTTAATACAAGCCTGGAGTGGCCAGTATTCATTTTTAGAATACTTGTGCGCCCCCACCTTCTGCACTCGAAGTGCCAGAGTTGGGAATCAGCCTTGACAGGCTTTTCATAGAATCGTAGAAGATTAGGGTAGGAAGAGACCTCATGAGGTCATATAGTCCAACCCCTTGCTCAAAGCAGGACCAATCCCAACTAAATTTTGCATCTTTACCTTTGCATAGCAGTTACAGGACGAGCTAGGGCTAAAACCTGTTTTTATTTATTTTTTTAAAGGCAATAACATTAATTCTGTTGTCACTAAACTAATCACCTCAGCCAAAGACCAGAAATAATAAATCACTGTCAACAGTAAAATCATCACAGGACTTGTATTTTGAACATTCCCTCATTCATCATCCTTCAAGTCAGTCCTACATGATGCACAAGTCTTTTGGTATCAGGGCACAATGATTCATAGAGTTTATGGCCAGAAAGGACCATTAGATCATCTAATCTGACCTCCTGTATATCACATTCAGTTTCACCCTTTGCTCAGCCTCCTCAGAAAACCATAGAGCTGCAGCCATGCGATGTCCAAAAGGAGGGATATGCATAGGATTTGGGGAAAAGGTGATGCCTTCTTCACCTTACTCTCACTCTTAGTATTTACTGGGCAGATCTAGCCAGAAGTCAGTTGAGTTGCTCTGGATTTACAGCAGTCACCAAGTGCAGAATTTAGCCTCAGGACTAACAAGGAGGCTGTATTTCCTTGAAAGAGAAGAGAAGACTTTTCTGCTACAAAGAGGCTGGCCCATTAGTCTTGGAGAGCTCAGACTTGTGTGTGCAAGTTTTATACTTATTTTATACTCTGCACAATATAATCTAACACTGTGTTATTGGCTGCACACACATAGGAAAATGCTCTTACTTGCCTCTTTTTTGCTAATTGGAAATATCACTTCTCTCTCCTCTAGCTACCAGGTTCTATCACACCAAGTGAAAGGACCTGACACCTTTAAAAAAAAAAAAAAAACACCGCACAACTGTGTTAAGTGCCCACTTGGTTAGAACAAAGAAACAAGATTCATGTAAAAGGTATCAGAGAAATAAAGCGGTCAGATATGCTGAGCAGCCTTGGTCATATTTTTGGAGGAGAGAGGTACATGGTATTTCATGGCTTGACCAGCGTGCTTGGTTTTTATTAGAGCACCCAGTTCACCCCACTCACGCTGATGCAAGATTGCTGATTTTTTAAAAACTCAACCCTAAATCTGAGTAACTTGAACAGTACTGATCCCACCATTTCCCTAAGACTATTCCACAGTCCAGTTTCCCTACTGCATGGCAGCATAACAGTCCTGTTATGAGACATTTTTCCTGATGAGAATTTTTTCCTGATACTTAACCTACATTTTCACATTAAATTTAATCTATTACTTTCAATAACTTAGTTCCCCCTTTATCTAATCAAACCAATTCTTCCAAATTTGATGCCCTACAAATAAATACAGATGGTGACATTAGCCTTCAGTTGTCACATAGATACCTAGGCCACTCTTACAGATCGCACTATAAAATCAGGGCCTTGTTACTTTTAGCCTTTCCTCAGTGATCAGTTCCTCTAACCATTTAATAAATGTTACAGCCTTCTCTGGAGTCTCACCAATTTGTTAGCCTTTCTGGGAAGGCACAAGTGGGGAGCCTGAAAGCTCTGCTGCTGTGTGTGTGTGCACACATTGGTGAGCACAACAGAGAAAATGGAACAGGAAGTGACAAGGAGCAGAAAGGCACACACCTGTCTTAGGGGGTGGAGTCAGGGGCGGCTCTATGTATTTTGCCACCCCAAGGACGGCAGTGAGGCAGGCTTCGGCGGCATGCCTGCGGGAGGTCTGCTGGTAACGCGGATTTGGCAGCATGCCTGCGGGAGGTCCGCCGGTCCCGCGCCATCGGCGTACCTGCCGCCGAATTGCCGCCGAAGCCACGGGACTGGCAGACCTCCCGCAGGCATGCTGCCGAAGGCAGCCTGACTGCCGCCCCCCGTGGCTTGCCACCCCAGGCACGCGCTTGGTGCGCTGGTGCCTGAAGCCGCCCCTGGGTGGAGCTCAGGTTTCCAATTCTTCAAAATTGATTCTCCTTGTGCTGTCAAATGCTAGCTACGTTGCCTGCCCATGTTCCAGCAGCAGGAAGCCCCAGTTGATCCTGGTTTTCTACATTTATTGTGCTACCATTTTCTTACTGCTTGCGTCAGGTGGCTTTTCCTCTTACCACTAGATCCTTTATTAATATTAGTCCACTGAGCTGCTGTATGAATCATGCTGAAAAAGTGATTGCTCAGAAGCTGTTGCAGGATTCTCCTAGTATCATCAGTAATTATATAGATTTGATTACTTCAGTGGTATTTTTACATCCATGTACAATTCTTGTTTCTTTGAGTTTATTTAGAAATAAAGACCAGTTTTTTTACCTGAAAATACTGTTATGCAAATCTTTTCCATATATAAACACAGCAAATGCAATTCAGAGCCCATGTTGTTATGTATTTCTAAAGAAGGTGCTCTGTACACTGTCTCTGAGGCAGCATTCAGACTATTTAATGTATTCTTGCTGTTGCTATGGAAATCGCTCCTTTTTGAGTCTGTGTGCAAATGCAGGTCTTATTATTGTGTGTAGAGGTGAAAAGTGTGGATGAGTCAAACTATTTGTTGTGTATTATTCTCCCACAACCTCAGTGCCATGGGGGAAAAAAAGGGGAATTAGTGCCTATAATGAGAATGCGTGTAATAAGGAGCTAGAGGGAGATCGCTGGATATCAGTGAGTCAGAAAAGCTCTGGCTAAGAACAATCAGCAGAATGTATTTTCTGCTTCATCCATAGGAGATTAATTCTATAACTAGTTAAAGTCATCAGGCTGAGAAATAAAATGTACACAGCAGCATTTTTGCTCAGAGTGATTTCAAGTGTGTGACTTTTTCAAACAAAGTCATGAATACGATAGTATTGGGGGGAAGGTCAGGTTTAGCATTAAAACTCTGGCAGCAGATCTACAATCAACCTTGACTGTAAGTGATGGTGAGAGAGACCTGTGGCTGACAGGTTAGCCAAGAAGAACTGTGCCTCTCACCTGCAGTTGGCTTTACTAAGAGAGTAAGAGCTAGTTAGAAAATAGGCTCCATCCCCCCACCCTAGAATTTCAATTTTTAATCAAAAAGCCAAAAACTTCTGATCCAAAAATTTGATGGAAACAAGATGTTCAGCATTCTTGAATTGAAACATTTAATTTAGATTTGGTTGTGGAACTGAATGGGAATATTTCAGTTTGGCTCAGTCCAACGTTAATTTGCATCCTCCTGAGTTGCCACAGTGTCTCATGGGACTTGCAGTTCAGGTGCTTTGTGCCCCTTCTTTTTCTCTGTGGGGTTCCCTGGCTGGACTACATGGCTCATGTTGCACCATAGTCTCTCCTATCGCTGAGCTGCCATGGTGCATCATGGGAGATATAGTGCATAATGGGAAATGTATCCCAGGTTGCAGAGGAGAATGGTAATCATGAAGAACTGCAAATTTCCCTAATTAAAGTTTCATTTTTTTCAGCTAGAGGTTTTTGGATGTCCAGTTTTTCAATGAAAAGTTGAAAATTTCTGCAGAAAGCAAATGTTGTGAAAAATTTTGTTCAAAAGCACAATTTTTCATTGAAAAAATAGTTTTGATGCAAAATTCTTGAGTGGCCCTGGTGCACAAATTTAAGGATCATATTCACTATTCTTATCACAATGCCACCAAATATATGTCTCACTTTTACTCGCTGCCATGGCATACCTCACCCTTTGTCCTGGAAACCTGCACACTCCTGCTTGTACACTAGGGAATTTTACAAACTGTAGATTCATGGAAGTCAGTAGATATCTTTGCTGAAGAAGTGACTGAAAGAGAAGGCTCTTGTGAAACTCAGGTTGGAGGGAAAGCTAGCTGAAGAAAGAATTCTGCACACCTGAGTGAGATCTGAATACCTGTATAGCATATTTGATTGTGAAACAAATGTCCCAAACTGCCACCTAAGCATAAAATATTAAATGTAAACTTAAATAAAACAGGGCTTCCCTCAGCCACAGCTCAAAATAAAGATACAGCTTAGTTCAGCCAAGTCCCACAGAGACTGCTACCACAACCATCCTCAACTTCAGCCCCCTCACTCCTGCTGCTTTTCCCAAGTGGATCTATACGCCCCTTTCATCAGCTGCCTACTGATAAAGAAGCTCATCAGCACTCCAGACAGGAACACCTCCTAATCTAGCCATGCTTAACAACAGAGTGCAGGGAAGACTGGCTATTTGGGGAGATGTTTTAACCCCATCCCTCCCATAGTCTGTGTGCAGACTCTTCACCCACACCAGCCCAATTCACATACAGTGGTGTGATCCAAGTGTCAAAGCAGAATCAGACTTAGTATATTTTCAGGTCTATCTATACATGTACAGTTTCACAATAATAGTAACCAAGTATTTAGAAAAATACAAATTAAAGACAATTTTAAATCCCTCTTTGGTTATTGAAATAATTGTAAAAAAGACACATCTATGAAAAATACAGCAAGTAAGGGAGTTAAATGACATTGGACTCAAATTATATGAAAAATGCTAGAAATTGCCTTTTTAAATTTACAATTGATGTTTTCATTACGTATTCTAAGACACTGTACTTTTAGAACAATGGCAATACTTAATATTTATATAGAATTTTTAATCTGTAGATCTCAAAACACAACTAAAGGTGAGTAAATATTATTAGCTACACTTTTTAGATGGGGACAAAGAGGGACAGGGAGATCATAATTGAAATCCTTACCCCACTGAAAACACAGAGTTTTGGCATGGACTTCAATGGAGTCAGGATTTCACCCTAAGTGACTTCTCCAAGGCCATACAAGAAATAAGGACTCGATCCTGAACCCATTGAAGTCAATGGTAAGGCTCCCTTTTGCTTCCATGGGGTAAATCAGGCACTAGACAAGAAAGCCAAGATTAGCTCTTGTGAGTTAACCCTGATTTGTAGTCCTGGGCTCAGAGAACTAGGCAATATTGTGTCATTATAATAAATTATTGCAACTAGCAGTCTGCCCATCTTAAACATCATTGTGACATTTGTGTGTGATAATCAGACCAGGGACAGATTAAATATATGGGTACATTTGTTTGTTTTCCCCTTATGTTTTTGAAAACATTAATTCATAATAGTATTGCAAAATATCTTTGCTGTATTTCTCTTATGTGCCATTAGTTAACTTGCTGTGTTTCATGGGAAATCAAATTACTTCAGATATTTACACTTTCAGATGTACAAAAACATATGAATTAAAGGATTTCTTCTATTATCATTCACTAACTGTCTATTTTTGGTAGTAGAGAATGATTAATCCATATAAATAAAATGCAAAATGGGTGTATTGCTATAACAGACTAACTCATATTATCATAAAAAAAGTTAGATTAATAATTTGATTATCTCATGATGTTTTTCCTCAAATGCATCAATAAAATATTTTAGATTGTTCAAATATGATTTGTGTATGTGTGTATAAACCTTACCACCTTCCACTCTAAGTGCAAGGTGCATGTCTTAAATCTTGCAGTCTCCAACATAAACCCATGGAGTGTGTACTTTAAAAAAAAAAAAAAAATCCAAACCTAAAACCCTACCAAAGCAAAAACATTACAGATTGCATACACAATTCTGTCCTGGGAGAGAGGATGCACCACATGTCAGAGGTATCAGTCATGTTGCTTAATGCATTACTGGAAGACACTCAGATACTACAGAGATGAGGGTGGTATTATAGGCTATAAGAATAGAAACAAAACAAATGCACAGCATGTGTATGTGAATCTCTCTCTCTCTCTGTATACAGTGTATTTAAGTATCCACACATATGAAGTTGTGTGTGTAGGTTTTTGAACAATGAAGCATTTTTGTTAAAGTTATTTGAAATTTAAAAATCTCTAGATATGTCATCCCTTACCTTGGGATAACGGGAGGGATGTGACAGTTTCAGAATGATCATTAAAATGGTCATCATCTGCCCAGAGTTTTCTTTCATTTAAAAAGTTGCCTGACTGTCATAGCTCAGTCATCTTCAACATCATTTAGTCAGTGCACTGGAAGATTACTTAAAAGGAACTGATTGCAGAGAGCTCTGTTTAAAAGACAGTTTTATCAGCCAAGAACAAGGTGAGCAGATGCACTAAAGGCTAATTCTTTTATTTAGAAATGCTGGTTTGCTTTTTATTGTTGGATTTACATTAAACTCTACTCTGTGAAGTTTGTATTTCAGAGCTAATGGAAAAGCTTTCTGCCGTTCTAAATCTCAAGGAGTTCAGATGGGCATTTTTATATTGTGTTGTTTAAAAAGCAGCTGCATCCAAGTTTGATAAATAGCATCCTAGTATTCTAATGAATTATTTCACCATTTAATGGGAGTACGATCCTATGCAAATCACTCCATTCTTAACTACTGTGAGCAGACTTGGTATGAAATATGAATTAAATTAAACACTGCTTTCATATAAAAGTATCTTGTGGTTCATAAGTAACATTTGCAAGATGATACCACATAATTCTGCAGCCCAGTGGATAAATGTTTTTGAAGGAGTACAATTTAGAAAAAACAAATGCATCAAGTACTTTCTAACGTGGGGGTAGAGAATACAAGCGTAATAAGAAGCTAACGGAGGGTTTTATTCATGGGTGACTCAGTACTTTGCAAACTGGACTACAATATCATGGATTAGAGGTTATGTTCACTTTGGCTCTCTGGTTAGAGTGGGTGTAAGTGAAATACAGGGGAAGAATAGCTCGAGGAAAAGATGTTACTTATAAAGAATGTTTTATACAGTAAGTACCAACAATGTAAAAGGAATTTTGATTTTCACATTTATTACAGTAGTATTAAGGCTAAGAACACTGTGGGTGGCAGTATTGAAAACTGTGTCACTGAAAAGGGATTTCATTCTAATTTAGTATGCATCCGATCCATGTATGAAATTCATATTGTGCATATACTACACTCTTATTAGAGGGACTGGGAGAGATTATCTGTGCTCCGCTTGCTCTCATGCATCTTTAAATAGGCAGATCAAACCAAAGTTTAGATGCTTAACAACATGCTGTTGAACTCATTAGCCTTTTAGATTCAGTTTGTATCTCCCGAACTGTCTCATTCAAACATCTGCAAATACTCTACTAAATGTTTTTAGTATCCAGTTCAGATGGCCAGTGTTATTGTTCAGTTTGGTATGAAGGAGTAATTTCTAAAACATTTGATACCCCACGATACCCCATTTCATACCCCACAAGTATAAATAGTTGTCAGGTAATAAATTGGTTTCATTAAGTCTCAAAATCTTTTCTGCAATAAAACAAGTTATCCCCTCCCCCCCCCAGTTAATGTTCTTATCAACTGCAACTTGGCCTCACATTCTGTTAGGATTGTTTCACTATGAAATGAGACATTAGGTTAACAGATGAAGGAAGTGTACATGTCTAAGAAGAAAACAAAGAACAGAGGAAAGGGCTGGCTCAAATCAGTAAGTAATTTAAATGTTCACTAACACAGCTGGCGATATTCTGCTCTTATCATAAGAGGCTTGCTCAGATATTAACTGCCACAGGAAAGACTACCAGCTACTACCATCCCTCTGTAAGATTTGTGCAAGGGTTTATGCGGCTGAATGTCAGGAGGAAGGTAAATGTATTTGCCTTATGCCAAATTCTAGACTATAACTATAAGGAAGAAAATGATACTGGTCATCATTTCAGAAACAGGACTCAGGAAATCAACCCCGTTACACAATTAAATAAGTATTGAGGACCATTTTATGAAAACATTAACTGCCCTCACCTCCCATTAACTTAAATAGGAGTGGGAGGTTGCTCAGCATCTGCCAGGAGTGGCTCAAGTACATTGCAGGACTAGGCCACGTCCTTATTTTATCAACTGCTATTGAAAGGTGCTTGCAAAGTGGTTCTTAGAATGCAAGCTGATATACAGATGTGTGCACACCCATGCACAAATACAGGCCAGAAAATGTAATCATCAAAAGATCTGACAAAAATTGTCACCTCTTTCACTGGTATTGAGCCAGCCTGGCGTCACTGGAATAGCAGCACACAAGAACAAGCACATAAGCAGAACAAGTACACAAATTCTGATGTGGAATGAAAGCTTTTCTCTTACTGCATTGTTAATGAAACCATTTTATGAATACTATTCAGCTCTTTCCCTGCTAATCTCCTTTGTGGTTGGGTTTATTTTTGTGGGAAAAACATATGTCTTGTAAATAAAAAAATAAATCAAATGGCCATTTTCTTCATTTCAAACAAATACTTTTAGCGGCTGATCCTGGAAGATGCCAAGGCCCCAGGCCCCAGCACCATGCAGAATTGGATCCCTAGTTTTATTTTGTACTACCAAGTGAATGAAGCAAGGGAGATTTCATCTTGTTCTATAAGACTTTTAGCACTGTCATAAAATTGGTCCAATAAACTCAGATATGAAGAATGACAATCTTATTGTTTTTAAATGTCCTATCATTCTCCCAGTATTGTCCAGTAGTTACTTTGTATGCCCTCTTTAGAATGCTTTATATCACATTGTTACGAAATGGAGAGGCACCCTATAGATAGTAGTTTTATGGGCAACAAAGACCAGTTTCAAGTAAGATTTTCAAATTCTATACTTGTTTAACTATCCCTATGGGAAAGATATTCTGTGCCTTTAAACATGAGAAATATTAAAATCAGCTGCAATCAGCTGATTGCAAAATTCAGACAAATGTTTTACAGTCCTATTTAAATTAACAGTTTATATTTATATTCCAGCTAAAGACATGACTTCAAACAACATGTGCCCAAACAAATACTAGTTTATTTCTGAAGATGAATGGGATACTCTTGGGCTAAATTTCTATAAAATCCAGTTTTAATCCAAAAGGGGTACTTCTGTGAAAGACGTTTCCTGTGCTGGAAGATGGAGAGTGACATGTGAAAACATTTTTTTCAGACGAGGTTATGGAATGATACTAAATGGAAAATGATGGTTTCCCCTCTAGATTGATTCAGAGAATGGTGTTTTGGCAAAGTCCAGCAGCTAGTTCCATTTTTGTCACAACCACCCCACTATTCTTATTCATATATTTGCTAAACAAAACACCTCACAGACCTAATGATGATACTCAACATCAATACCAAAAACTTTTTCATGTTGAAATGTCTTAATAAGTCAGTTCCACAGCTATACAAAGTCCCTATGGCCTTTCAACTATGCAGGGATAGAGTATGTATGCAGCACGACTGTTTTCAGGAGTTTTAGGTTTCAATGAAGTTTCTTTACAATATGTCAGAATCAGAGTTAGAAATGAAAACAAAAAGCTATGACAGTAAGGACACAAGAACAGCCATACTGGGTCAGAACCTAGTATCCTGTCTTCCGACAGTGGCCAATGCCAGGTGCTTTGGAGGAAATGAACAGAACAGACAATTATCAAGTGATCCAACTCCTGTCATCCATTGCCAGCTTCTGGCAATCAGAGGCTAAGGACACCCAGAGCATGGGGGTTACATCCCTGATGATCTTAGGTAATAGCCATTGATGGATCTATCTTCCATGAACTTATCTAATTCTTTTCTGAACCCTGTTATAGTTTTGGCTTTCACAGCATCCCCTGGCAATGAGTTCCAAGACTGACTGTTGGATGAATAAGTACTTCCTTTTGTTTGTTTTAAACCTGCTGGCTATTAATTTCAGTGGGTGACCCCTGGTTCCTGTGTTATGTGAAGGAGTAAATAACACTTCACTTTCTCCATACCAGTCACGATTTTATAAATCTCTATCATATACCCTCTTAGTAATCTCTTTTCCAAGCTTAAAATCTCTCCTCTTATGGAAGGTGTTTCATACTCTCAGTCATTTTTGTATTCCTTCTCTGTACCTTTTCCAATTCTAATATAACTTTTTGAGATGGGGTGATCAGAACTGCATGCTGCATTCAAGGTGAGGGCATTGCATGGATTTATATCACAACATTATGATATTTCTGTCTTATTATCTATTCCTTTCCTAATGGTTCCTAGCCTTTTGTTAGTGTCTTTTGACAGCCACTGTACGTTGACTGGATGTTTTCAGAGAACTATCCACAATGACTCCAAGATCTCTTTCTTGAGTGGTAACAGCTAATTTAGACCCCCATCATCTTGTAGCATTTTGTATAGTGCACTTTAGCCAGAAACCAATGGCAGCTATTTGTTACTCATAGGTATACAATACTAAGATACTACAAATAGCTGAATGACATAGTTCAGCACTTGCTGCTCAGTAATGGATGTTCTTAGAAAACAGAGGTCTGCGATAGAGTGTTAGTCTGACAGTCCAGTGTCTCAACCAATGTGGAGAATACACAGTCATCCCTCTATGCAAAAGCTGACATTGTACCCAACACACAGCTTTCGCAATTAGACACTTATTATGAATACCCAACAGCGGCAGCTGGGAATAGTTTCAAGTGCAGTGCTTGCATTCTCTGCATATACAGATTACAAGGGAGAGTCGGCAGCTGCTTAGGTCAAATTTATTAGTCATCAGACAAGGTTCTGTATTCTTCTGACCCCATGTATCTTGCCTGGACTTACTGGCTCCATGAATGTACAGCTGCAGAGGCTGCATAGTTTGTGTTGTACTTGCTCTGACGGAGTTAGGTGTGGACAGTTAAATGCTATTACTGTAAGTAGATTCATATGCTTACTTCTTTTTTCTCCAGTGGAATTTTATGGATAACAAATGTCTCATTCCATTTTCATATCTATTTAGGGTGACCAGATAGCAAGTGTGAAAAATCAGGATGGGGGGAGGGGGAGCAGTAATAGGGTCCTATATAAGTCAGAGCTCCTAATAACAGGACAGTCCCAATCATCAGGACATCCGGTCACCCTATATGCGTTAGGCATCTCTTCCTTCCTGCTGCTCGTACCATCTCAGTGGTACAGGGATTGGGCCAATGCCTGAAATTCCATTACACTAATGCAGTACTTAACAGGTAATGGTGTTTACATGCCAAGATTGCTGAGAATATCCAGGCTTAGAGCAAACACCACTTAGGGCTTGTCTACACTACCGTTTAAATCAATGTAAGCTACGTTGCTTTGGGGTGTGAAGAAAAAAAAAAAAAAAAACCAACAACCACCACACACCCCAAGTGACATAACTTACATCGACTTAAAGCAGTGTCTACACTGTGCTATGTTGGCGGGAGATGCTCTCCTGCCGATATAGCTTCCGCCTCTTGTTGAGGTGGAGTAATTACATCGGTGGGAGAGTGCTCTGCCATTGACATAGCGCATCTGGGGAAGACGCGCTACATCGGTGCAGCTGTATCAATACAGCAGCGCTGATGTAGGTGGTAGCGAAGACAAGCCCTTAGAGAGTTTTCACATAATACATTATCCATCACAGAGCTATCTGCATCCCACAACTAAAAATAATGTTGCACGCACTCTTCCTTCCCTGGCAGAAAAGAGGTGTCATTTTTTGCTTAGTTGGTTTTGTACAAATATATTAGTATGAAAGTGAAGATCCTGTTGCAGGACAGGTGGGCAGTGAGGTAGAGTTTGCATTTAATTCTGTATGTGGTGAGTTTAGTGGTTATTTTTAGTGCATCTGGCAGAAAGTTCTCTATTTGTGGTCTATTTTCTATGAAAATTCTGTTTGCTGTGGGTAGGAGCCCTCAGTTGACAGTTGATGGTCAGTGGAACGTAGCTGTTGTGAGTGCCTGTGGTCAGAGATTGAGAGCGAGATGGGCTTACAGTTAAGCAGGAGAAATTCCACGGTGGGCTTGGAAATCAGAAAAGCAACTCTGAACTGGACACAGTGTTCAGTAGTGAGCCTGTGTAGAAAAGAATGAGTTAGGATGATACGTTTCCATTAACCCCTGTTGTTAGATGGAGATTTCTCAGGGATTGAATTTCATTTAGATTAATAAAACTTTAAAATGTTTAGGCATTCCCAAGTCTGTACTTTAACTAAATTATCCAAAATTCAATTAATTCATGCCAAACATTGTACAAGTAATTAATTAAAATTACTTCATGAAGATGTATCATCTCCCCAGTTACTGATATCAATAATTTACATCAGTAACAACTCATCATCAATCACCTCAGTCAAAAATTAACTCCATATCATTTCAAGGTCTATTGTTGTGACTTAATTTGAGATGTATGTCATGCATCCCTCTGTTAATATTTTGGGGATGACAATGAGGCTCAGGACTGGAAGGAATTGGATTATTTCTACTATCCTTGTATTAGCTAGTGGCTATTTATGTGAACCAAGATGGGATCACAACATCTTTATGTTATATTTTTGCACTTTATATTTTAAACTTAGGAGATGGGTGCCCACTAATCGGGTGACTTAACTCACCACCCCAAGAAGGAACCAACACCATGCCTGAGCCTGTTTCAGGCTCTTGCCTAAGGGTACAATTGGTTAAATTCATTAGAAACACTAAAACAAAGCAATTCCCTTGCTCTAAATGGGCATGAGTCTCCTTTCCCTTACTTCTCTCAGCCAAGGGAGGGAGGACACATCCTTCCCTTAAATCCCCTGCTGGTTCATATGACAGACAGATAGCCCTTAACCCCTTCCTGGTTGTTTCCCCCGTCACAGTGCCTATAATCATTTTTATAAGTCAAAATAAAGTAAAATTCATTTTAAAGATCCAGCTGCCTTGCACTCAGTCCTCAGCAGGTTAGGAGGTAAATTGTCATGAAGAGTACACGTCAGCATGCCTCCTCCTACAGATACCATATTCCATAGAATAAGAACAGAGCAGGGTCTCCTGTTCAGAACCGCTTTGTCTGCAATTGCTAAGGGTGAGTGCACCTTAGGAACAGAGCAAGTATATACAGAGAACACGTTGGTTCTTTATGAAATATACTCAAGTGACCAAATAACCAAGGCCAGTAAGGTTTACTGCTATAATCCAATAATAATATATAGAACCTTTTTCCTGTACTATATTGATACCAGTCTCCAGGAACCCATCTCATGCTGTGATGTTACATTCACCTTATGCAGAAGGTATGCTCTCAACGTTACACTGCTAAGGCCATCTTTTTATACCCCTACCTTTTTACAAGGTACTGTGTATGTCATCTGAAACGAGATTTAACCAATCAGCTCTCTACCTTGTTTTTCTGGTACCATGGTGTGTACCCTTTTTATCTTTGTTCTGAACACATGCATTTCAGGTAGCAAAGGGTGTGAAGGCACATCCTAGGTCAGCTCTAAGGTAGAACAATCATATGTCTTGTCCTCTTCCTTTGGGATATTCTCACAGGCCTGTGAGAATAACTCTGTTGCTATGGTAAAGCACTCGTCTATCCTGATATTGACAGCTTCCCTATTTGCTCAAGCCAAAACTTACTTCAGTAAATGCAAGGGGTTATAGGATACTTAGCGTAAGTGAGCAGGGTTAAATAAAAATCATAGGCCAATTTAACATAACTACTATAATATTTGTGCTTGATGATAGTTGTGCTCAAAGCATATTATATCTATATCTATATCTAGGGTGCGGATAATACATATTGTTAATGATATGTATACATTGTAGCCAACATATATTAGTGTCCTATTTTTCTTTGATTTCACAGTAGTTGTATGCACACAACGGGGCTGAATTAAGCTTGCACGTGCAATCTCAAATATGACATTTCCTAACTGTTCAGTACTTAACTTTGCAATCTTAATGTTCTTAAGTTTTTTTAGATGTAATATAGCATACAATTATACATATAAATACTGTATACAAAAATCTGCTGGTATCAAAGAAATGCCATTATTTTTGACAAAGTTGCCAGCACTTGTCCTCCTGCCATTATTAATAGACAATACAGAGAAACACGTCTCCCCCGTTCTGAAGGCTCCATTAATATGCAAAACTGAAAAATTCCTAAGTAAAGAATGAGCACACTGATTTGTGAATATGTTCAGTAAAATAAAACCAGACTTACACTTTAAGGGGTTGTTCATATGTACACTAATGTATGTACACAAATATACACAATCCCATGGATAATAGTGGGGATACATATACATACCAAGGGGAAAATACATCCTCTACAAGTCGTTTTGCTGAACATGGCAAAGCAGGATAGTTCGGGGTGGAATGCCTACAGTAATTTAATAGAAGGGATTAAGGATGTCTGACAACTGCTCTCAATAAATTAGTGAGATCAAAGAAAAATAGGACACTTTGATAAGAGATTGACATGTGGAATTAGCACACACACTGCTACAATTAAAAATGCATACTACTTTAACCTCTTAATATCAGAAGTTAAATTTTTGATCCTGTCTCATTGTTGATAGGGGGATGGTCCATAAATGACTGCTAGCACGGGAGAATAATGAAAGTATGGTCAACATCTTGATTCTATCACGGCTCACAAACAAACATATTGATATTTTTATGCAAGCATTAATAGTTCTCCCATAGAATATTAGTCTTTCAATTTTAGAAAATTTCAGAAAGACTACATTAGGATGTAGAGCTCATTTTGTTTCCAAACATTTATTTTGAATGAGAGGCTGCTTTCATTCTCCCAAACAATTTTTGGCAGATTGAGGGAGGAAGAGTAAGATTTTCTCTAACTCTTGAATGAAGACAGCATCAATTCCAACTTCAGAGCTGGTTTGCATTGTAAGCTTTTTAGTGAAATCTGAGCTGGGCAGCTCTGGAGCGGAGCAAAACATGGATAGAAGTTCTTGGAATACATTTCTCCTCCACAGATGATCTGCTTATACTAGAAGCAGTACCACATTTTCACTGTTCAGGAGTCTCATAAGATTTCTAGTACTTTCTGGCGTCAGCTGTGTTTTGCTTCCCATCCCTGCCAAATCCAGGAAATACAGAGAGGTATGTAGAATAAAATAATGAAACCAAAGACTTTCTATTCTCTAGACATTCAGGATCATTTTGGCAATGGTCTGGATAATTTCTTAGGTTATCCAAGCCAGTTCCCCATCCTTACTATTAATGGTATTGAGAGAGTCGAAGGGTAAGCTAAACTCTTCTTCCTTCTTACCATGCTGCACAATATGAAAGCAAGAGAGGACACAAATAAACTAAGAGTCTTTAAAAAAAGAACACCATTGGTCTGAATCAGCACATCATACCCTATATTCCTATCCCTTTAGCCTTATGTTTTGTGGACAAAATTGCTAAATATAGCAAAAGTAAAATTCACAGTTGCTTTCATTTTTCTGTTCTGGCTTTGTGGTACAGCCTCTTCTGCTCGTTGGCCACCTGGTGTTTTCTTCATCCTCCAAGTACTCTGACATCCAGAATTCCTCCTCCTCTAGTTCACTTGTGTTGTTCTTATTACTTCAAGCAACAAAGCAGGAAGACCTCAGTTTACTATATTGGCTTATGGCTCACTGAGTTGTGGGCCAAACACTATCACTCTAGCCCAAGGGTGGGCAAACTTTTTGGCCCGAGGGCCACATCTGGGTATGGAAATTGTATGGTGGGCCATGAATGCTCATGAAATTGGGGGTTGGGGTGCAGGAGGGGGTGTGGGCTCTGGGGTGGGGCCAGAAATGAGGCGTTCAGGGTGCACGAGGGGGCTGGCTGGGGGTATGGGCTCTGGGGTGGGGATGAGGTTGGGGGTACAGTAGGGTGCTCCGGACTGGGAACAAGGGGTTTGGAGGGCAGGAGGAGGGGGAAAAGGGCTGGGGCAGGGGTTGGGGTGAGGGAGGGGGTCAGGGGTGCAGGCTCCAGGCAGTGCTTACCTCAAGCAGCTCCCGGAAGCAGTGGCATATCTCCCCTCCGGCTCCTACGCGGAGGCGCAGCCAGGTGGCTTGGTGCGCTGCCCCATCCGCAGGCGCCACCCCTGCAGCTCCCATTAGCCATGGTTCTTGGCCAATGGGAGCAGTGGGGGTGGCGCTTGGGGCAGGGGCAGCGTGCAGAGTTCCCTGGCTGCCCCTACGCATAGGAGCCGAAGGGGGGAAATGCTACTGCTTCCAGGAGCCGTGCGGAGCTACAGCACGCGCAGAGCGGGGCAAGCCCTGGACCCTGCTCCCCAGCTGGCGGGAGCTCAAGGGCTGGATTAAAATGTCTGAAAGGCCAGATGTGGCCTCCGGGCCATAGTTTGCCTACCCCTGCTCTAGCCCAACCATGCAAATCTAGAATAAGTAGGATTTGTAACGTAGGTGTCGGGGACTCTCCCCACTCCATCCAGCAGTTTAACAACGAGTGTTTGTGCAGACACTTCTACAGTTCATGACCAGCAGTAGTAGTGTATCACCCATAAGGGAAGCTCAGGGTTAAATTTACTTGTTCCCTGTCCCTTTATGGATGGACGGTCTGCTGAGGAGGTCAAAGGGGTTAGCTCTGGTTCAGCAGCAGAGTTGTGCACACTCTGAAAGGACTGAGTAGCAATGATGCTTGTGCAAACTGTATTTGGTGGTGGGTTTTTTTTAATATTAAGTTTAATACAACTCCCATTTTAAAAAACTGTGCCTGGTCTGGGAGAGTAACAGTACCTGGTCTGGGAGAGTAACAGATGAGCGTCCCTATGAAGGGCCTGTGATTCTGCCGAGAGGTGGGTCTGCTTTCTATCCTGGTCTGTCTGCCATGTCTCAAACTCCCAACTGTACTGACAGAGACATGCACTGTGGAGCAAAGTTCCAATGTGTCGAAGAGCCACCTTGAGTGGTCTGTCCCCCAGGGTCTGCCACCCTCTGCTCAGCAGAACTGTGGTGCTTCCACTAAATACAGGCCCTTCTGTGCTCAGATAGGGTTACCATATGTCCGGATTTTCCTGGACATGTCCAGCTTTTTGAGTCTCAAATCCCTGTCCGGGAGGAAATCCCAAAAAGCCAGACATGTCTGGGAAAATAGGGAGGGAGGGGTCATGGGTCTTGAGTCCCGGCCGGGGCTGCTGGGGCCGGTGGTGCTCGGCTGGGGGCCAGGGCCGCTGGGGCCGGCGGGGCCAAGGCGGGCTGGAGCCGCTTGGCCGGAACCAGGGCCGGCGCCCCAGGGCCCGAGCCGAGCCAGGCGGGAGATGCCGGGGCCAGAGCCTCTTGGCCTGGGCCGACCGGCCGCTGAAGGGAGCCGCTCGGCCGCTGAAGGGAGCCGCTCGGCCGAGGGGCCGGACTGGGCCACGCCGCGCCGCACCCCGCCCCAGCCCCAGCTTACTTGCTGCCTCCCTGTTTCAGGCTTCCCGCGAACATTTGATTTGCGGGAAGCAGGGGAGGGTAGAGGAGCAGGTGGGCGGAGCGTTCAGGGGAGGGGGCAGAGTCGGGGCGGGGACTTTGGAGAAGGGGCGGAGAAGGGGTGGAGTTGGGGCGGGGGCAGGGCCCCATGGAGTGTCCTCCTTTTTTTAAATTAAAATATAGTAACCCTAGCTCAGAGCGGGTGCTGGTGGTCACAGACCAAGCAGAGGATTGTGCTTCAGCACTTTCCCTTTCTAAATTCATATCCTACATCTGTCCGACCCTCAGAACTGAGACAGAGAATGTTTTCACATTCCTCAATGCTGGAATTCCACACTTCCTTCTAGTTAGAGAGGGGAGAGTTAGGGGGTGGGGCGAGTGCTGTCCTGTAGTCTCCCCTATATTGCCATATTGCAGGGAGGCCTCCCATGTGCTTTCTCTCATATAGAATGGAGAGAATATACTTCTCCTATGGCTTTGTGAAGTAATGACAGGAGCAAGCTGGTTTGATTGAAAAGGTGTGGAAGGCTATAGAAGAAGCAATTCAGGGCCCAGATGTACCTTGGCTAGATATGGGCAGTGCTGTAGCACGGTCTAATCTAAGAGAGGCAGAATAGAACATCCTTGTGACTTTTCCAGCTCCTTGTAGTGTACTAGGTGCCTTCAGTAGGGGCCTGAACTGCTCTCCCCCAATCCAGTTTCCTCTGGCCTGAAGCAGGAGTGCCACCAGCTTTTCTGTCACCCTAGGTGGCGGAAGGTCCTGCCCCGAAATGCCGCTCCCCACAGAGGTGGCGGAAGGTCCCGCCACCGAAATACTGCCACGGTCGCCGCCCCCCAAATTGTAGCACCCTAGGAGACCGCCTAGGTCGCCTAACGGGTTGCGCTGGCCCTAGCCTGAAGGTATGTCTGCAGAGACAAAATAATTGTCTGAAGCCATCTTGTGTCTTTGCTACCCCTGAAGCAGCAGCTCAGAGTTGCTCCCAGATCAAGTTAGGAAGCTTGCAGGCCTGGAGAAATCAAGTCACTTGCCATTCATCTCCCTCCACCCCTCACTTAGACATTCCCCACACCCTTGCCTAAAATAAAATAAAATACAGAAAGCACATGTCAACATACCAAAAGACAACCCTTTTCAAACTTTAATGCATTACAAAAGAATGAATATTTTTTCAGGTTAACCCAGCACCAGTTTTGCCTCCATTATGAAATTGCAAACGAAAAATGAAGGAGCTTTTACAAACTTTTCTAAAATTAAACGCAAATTGCATTTTTAAAATATTTTCCCTGCTTTTCACAAGTTGAATAAAAAGAGAAAGTTATTTTTCTTTGTGTTTGTAGTCACAGAAATATCTCTCCTATCCGAAGTGGATGTCATACATAACTGGATGTGAGGTATTTCCAAAGTTACATCTAGGCTTTCTTTCCTCCTCCCCTCCCCCTAGTGTTGCTATGACAATCACAAGAGATATTTTTTAAAAATAGCTTGGATGAAAACCCAATACCATCTCACTGCCAATGAAATCTCATCTCAGAGAAAAAAATAGCTATTCAGAAAGTTTACTAGGAAGTAGATTTGTGCATGTAAGTGTTGACATCAATAAATTAAAAGAAACAAGAGTTTAGATATTTGTGTCTAAAAAAAACAAAACCCCAACAACTTGTGTATCTAAGAATATAAAAGAAATACAATGTTCCTGGTTTCACTAAGAGAGAGGAAAACATCAGAGTGTACCAGCCTAAGAGTTAAATTCATTGCTCTTTCCAAACTCCCTCATACTTTTAAACATAATATCCCTCTAATTCCCCTTGCCTAGTTTCCTGACTTCTAGGCTGCATAACAGTTATATGATTCTAATTGAGGTAGAAATATTGGTTATAGGTCTGAAGATGTCACATGCCAGAACCTCAGCTGCTGGAAATTGGTATAGCTCCATTAGCTGCCCTAAATGTATAGTGAAAAAGTTCAGTTGAAGAGGTGCTCTGCAGACCGTACAGCAAGAGTACAGGAAAACAGTCTTGTTGACTTGTACTAAGGACTGACAAGTGTAACTGTAGGCAAAAATTTCTTCCTACTCTCCATGGACAGCATAACTTCTGCTGTTTGCTTCGCCTTATCAGTTTGGTTACTTTGATTGGCTAATTCACACGGAGCAGTTTCATTGTGTTGCAAGAATGGTACATAAGAAAACCCAAGAGCTGAAATGAATTTAAATCCTGAGTTTCAGACATAATACACAATATTTTTACCATCATGATTAAAAAAACCCACCCCCTAGCCAACCTTCAAGTCCCTAGAGAGCTCTCTTTAAAATCCCATAGTAAGTGATGCAACCACTGACTCATTTCTATTTTAGGTTCTGACAACAGAGGATCGTGTTGTTCAAAGCAAACACCTGTCAGACTATGAGACATCAACATCTCTTTTATAACAATTGGTCACAACAAATGAGATTTACAGACATCTTCATCATTAGTTTAATAATTTGCTATCCGTACATTTTTTAGTTTAAAATATCTTTCCATTTGTAATTTTGAATGGCACAGGCTTTTATTCTGAGTGAGCCAATACGATTCCCAATGGCAGCCTTTTACACAACTATATACGTGCAGCACTAAATGGGTTTCAACAGCTATTAAGAAAATATATAGAACATGTCGTGACGTTGCACTCTATATGATTTTATGAAAATATGCTAATGAGTGTGAATATAAGGTAACTGGAATATGCTTCATGCAAAAGGTCTCTTGTAAGGTATCATACAAAGCTTATAATCTACTGAGTGTGATCATCCTATTTGTATCAATGTATCATTCTTGTATCTGAAACTAGAAATATGAAATATAACTCTGAGGGCCTATTGTAATTATGAAAAATGTGGGCCATTAATGGTGGTTTGGAATCTTGATGGCTCCCATTAACCAGGACAATTGTCTGTAGATGGCTCTGTTTTACTTGCAAGTCTTCCTGTATATGTGTGAGCATGGTATATTGTAGTTCAAGTTTATTTTTTTCCATGTGCGTATGTATTACACATTCACACACACAAAGAAATAAACAAACACTTATCTACATTTACTCACTTGATAGGTCACTAATCCAGGATGAATGAACCACTTATGGCTTACTGTTCCTAGTTGTGCATCTGTGTGTATGTAATCATACACACAATTAGGAACATTAAATCATGATTTGTTCATTCATGCTGGGTTAGTGCCCTATTAAGCAAGTAATGACTTTTCAGTAACTGATTTTTCATACGTATTTAGTAGTAGCAGATTGACAGTGACAGCCATGCACAATGGCATTCTAAAGTGCACGTGGCAACCTCTTAGAAGTCAAGGGCAGAGCAAAGGTATTTAAAATGTAATATAGTTAAGCAGAGTGATGACAGCATCAAAAACGTGATGGTAAACTTCATAGGATGTGGAAATATCTTCTACAGTCTATGCAAAAAAAGGTTTCCATACAGTTTGTTTAGTCCTTTTGAACAAAAGCAACCTCCACCCCAAATAAATCTTTTACAATAGGCAACCAACTTCTTGAGTGGTAGTAGGGAATCAGGTATGTAATAGAGATATTTCTACAGCATATACAGCTTATTACCCTTTACGTTTTTTAATCACAATCTTACATTTTGCAGACCTTTGCTTTGCCCTTAACCTTTAGTAGGTTGCCATATACGCTTTAGAATTCCATGGCACACGTGTACCACTGACTATCTGCTATTATTACCTTAACAGAGATATGACAAATACAGTTGTTGAAAGGTTAGTACTCAGTTACTATTCTAGCAGGAGAGAACAAGCTAATGGGTAATTATGCTACTCCTTCTTCCACTATCAGCGGATTGTGCTGAGAATTTGGGCTAGATTCTCAGCTGTGTAAAGTAGTGTAGGACTGTTGAAATCAACAGACCTACACTAATTTACATCAGGCAAGGGTCTAGCCTCAATCCTTTAGCACTAATTCAATTAAAATTTTACTCTCAGTCAATCTAAGTTTCTACGTGTCACCCTTTACTGCTATCGGACCACCTTCAACATTAGAATCATAGAACTGGAAGGGCCCTCAAGAGGTCTTCTAATCAAGTCCCCTGCACTCATGGCAGGACTAAGTATTATCTAGACCATCCCTGACAGGTGTTTGTCTAACCTGCTCTTAAAAATCTCCAATGATGGAGATTCCACAACCTCCTGAGGCAATTTATTCCACTGCTTAACCACCCTAACAGTTAATGTCCAACCTAAACCTCCCTTGCTGCAATTTAAGCCCATTGCTTCTTTATAAATGAAGTAATCAGGGACTGGACTTCTACAATTAATTACTGCATGATTTATTTTTTGTGGTGTTACTGTGGGAAGAATGGGCCAGAAAAGTGAGTTTTGTATCTTCTCTGAAAGCAGGGGGATCTGTGGGAACAGGGCCGGCTCTACTCTTTTTGCTGCCCCAAGCAGCGCGTCGAATTGCCACTGCGGACAGCGGGGGCAGTCCGTGTGCCGTTAGGGCAGCACACGCCTTTCCGTGGCGGTGGAAATTCGCGGCAGCTTCTGTCTTCAGCCGGAAGACAGAAGCCGCCGAATTGCCCCCGCGGGCAGCTGAACATAGAAGCTGCCGCCGAATTGCCGCCACCGCGGAAATGCGTGTGCCACCCTAACAGCACACAGATTGCCCCTGCCGTCCGCGGCAGCAATTTGGCGCGCTGCTTGGAGCAGCAAAAACACACGGACTGCTGCCCCTTGCAGATTGCCGCCCCAAGCACCTGCTTGGAATGCTGGTGCCTGGAGCCGGCCCTGTGTGGGAAACCTAATCTGCATTTCAGATTTGTGAACTAGTTGCTGAGAAAACTCCATCTCCTTTTAATTTCTTTTAATGTAGGATTTTGCTGGCATTCTTTCATGTATGAAACACCCCCTGCCTTTTTTTAAAAGTAAAATAAAAAAAATTTAAAAACAAAAAAAGGATCAAGTTTCAACTAAAGCAGTAACAGTGAGTTTGCATCTTCTTACATAATTTTTAAACCGTTCTGACAAATACTCTTGTATTTTCCTTCCCATATCAGTCCTGTGGCTATAACCTGCATCCATTGAATCAGAGGTGGTCCAAGTAGCTGTAAGTGGGAAGGGAGGTGTTCATAAGACACTTTCTCTAACAAGACATAGCCACACTATGACCACGTCTACATGGCACTACAGCGACACAGCTACGGCACTGTAGCTATACTGCTTTAGCACTGTAGTGCACATACTTTCTTCAGTGGCGGAAGGAAGTTTCTGTTGATGTAGGTAATCCCCCTTCCCAAGCAGAAGTAGCTACATAGACTGAAGAATTCTTCCATCGACCTAACTGCGTCCACATTCTGCTTATATCAGGGTGTAACCAAAACCAGAGTTTAGGCTGGCATAGCTATAGTGCTTAGGTTTTGTTTTTCATATCCCTGAGTGATGTAGCTATGTCAATCTAAATTTTAAACCCATGAAACAGTTGGAGAGCCCCTGTTATGGCCCATTTACAACAAGGCAAAGCCAAGCCAGAGTTAGTTGCTGTTCTAGATAATGTACACCAGGAACACAAAAGTGTTTTCTAGTTAAAATGCAATATAGAACACAACTATTTTGGAGTGATGTACTAGGAGGTATTAGTGTTTGGGAAGGGAGATGCAGAAAGGCTCTCTAGCTAGCCAAACACTATTTTAGTTCTGGGGCTCACCCTCCCATGTCTCACATTGTTTGAGTAGTAAAGGAACCACCTGATGTTCAGATTCATTTCAGGGAAAGGGAGGGCAGAGGGTAGGTATGATGGGGGCTAGTAGACATGTTTAGAAATACTCAAAGTTACTGATGGATAGATCAGGGGAGGACAGGGACCTTGAAAGGTCAGTATTATGAATGCAGTTTTACCCAACAGCCTAGCCACTCAGGTCCTGATCTAGCAAAGCACTTAAGCCCATGCTCAACTTTAAGCACCTGAGTAGTCCAACTTGTGACTTACTTGCTTAAAGTTAAGCATGGGCTTTTCTGGATTGAGGACCTAGGCATTTGAAAGTGCCAAACCAGATTTCTCCTTGTGTTTGAAATTTGAAGGTTAACAGATCTTCCTTTTGTAAAGACACAGGGCCAAATCCTCTGCTGATGTTAATTAGTATAGCCCCACTGTAGTCAATACATCTGTGCTGGCTTTCGACAGCCGAGGAGCTTGTGCACTTTTTTGTAATAATCTGAAAAGTTGCTTCTGCCCATAACTTGCTCCCCATTTAATATGCATCAGCCAAGTCCACTTACTAAGTGGATCATTTTTACACCCATATTCCCTGAGATTCTAAAGGAGAATATTGCTTAAGAAAGCAGCAATTATTTTACTTTTTTTGAAGAGTAACAGGTCATAAGTTATCATTCTCTTTATAATCGGTGACAACTTCAAGGGAAAATGCAAAGCTGGCTGTTTATGTCATCTTACACTGACTAACTTAACATGTCATAGGCCCTTTTAGCACCAGAGACATCATTCTGGCTTAGTAATCCCTTTAGAGAATTCCTTCCAACAAATATAGAAGGGTGTCCTCATGAGAAGAAAAATCTTTTCCTCTAAAATTGTTTACAGTCCAGGAATAGACCATAATGAAAAGAATGGCTTCACAAAAACCTAAGGGGCTGTCAGTCCACTTATCAGAAAAATATTACTACAAGTGCTACAGATGGGTCACTTACCCTTTCCGGTAACTCCTAGTGGTCTGAAAGTCAGGGGGGAAAAAAAGCAATATCAACAGACAGCTGTCCTAGTGGGCACTGGATAGACAGAATGACTAGCATTGCTGAGCTATTTAGTCATTGCCAATGGAATGATGAGCTCATGTTGCATAATGAGTCACATATTCACTGTGGTTAGACTGTAAGCCTAGCCCCCTCCCTCAGAACACCCCCACCCTATCCTGACCCCGACACTAGGTCTGGCTAGTTAACACATGTGGAATGAGAATGCACCTACCTCTGAGTTGGCAGCGTTAGGGATGTACTTGGATTCCCAGGTTGGAAGATTATCTCACTCAGTCTAAGTTCTCCCAAAGATATATAAGCTAAGCTATCGTGGTGAGTCTCAGCAGAGCTGACCTGAGCACTAGGGGATTTCAGTCATAAAGGAATACAACTTACAACCATTGGCAAACATGATGATGCTGAAAGTAGAGGAGCTGGTAGGTATAAACTACTTTTCATTCACGATCATTGTTATTTCAGGATTTTTATTGTAACTAATCAGTGGGAATCTTTATTATTACAGGTACTTAAAGGACAACTATCACTATGATATTCTGGTACATAATTATATCTATTATACTACATTATGCTGGGAGGAACTTGTTTTAATTATTCCTTGAGTGTTGAGTTCACCATGTAATATAACAAAGTAGTTGACTGGGTTTTGTACTGGAAGATGACTCACCAGAAGGAATGGTGTAGCCTGGCATTCATTGTATACTTTTTACTTTGTTTTTAAGCTTAGTTGCTGTATTTATATGCAAATCATATATTTAAAAGGTGCGCACTCAGTAAAAGGAGAAAGAGGTCTAGATGTTAATTAGTGCTCAACCAGGGGTACATGTACTGCTGGGGGTAGGCAGAGGTCTTCCAGGGGCTACATTAACTCATCTAGTCATCTACATTAACTCACCTACTTTGACAACAAGCTACATAAAAAGCACTAGCGAAGTCAGTACAAACTAAAATTTCATACAATGACTTGTTTATACTGTTCGATATACTATACACTGAAGTGTAAGAACAATATTTATATTCCAATTGATTTATTTTATAATTATCTGGTAAAAATGAGGAAGTAAGCCATTTTTCAGTAATAGTGTGCTGTGACACATATTTTTATGTCTGATTTTGTAAGCAAGTAGTTTAAGTGAGGTGTAACTTGGGGGTACGCAAGACAAATCAGACTCATGAATAGGGTATGGTAGTCTGGAAAGGTTGAGAGTCACTGGTCTAGATCACATAAGCAAGACTGTTTCCTTTGTACTTCTAATGTAATGTTGAGAATCACTAACAAAAATTCCTATAAACTGTTTTTCATGGCTTAAGGAGTTTTTTGAAAGATAGGCTGAACACTACAAACTAACAAACTTGATTTGACCAATAAACTGAACAAACACAACAAATGTAGAGGAACATTGGAATGTTGTTAGGAAACTCCTTTTCCTCCCAGAGGAATGCTTTTAAGATGGAACTGCTGTATAGCATAGTTAGTAAACACTGGAGTTAAATTCTTTGGTAAGGTCCCTCCAATTCCTGCACTGCTAAATTCTCCAACAAACCAAATTGTGTGACAGTTTTTGATTGAAATAAATCCCAAACAGCACAATGCAATCATCCAAGGTTAACACACACACTTTGAAGGTACTTTAGCAATCATAGGAAACATTTTCAAGGACTGTTCTCATTTGTATTGTGTGCATAGGCTACCTAAAGCTACCATTATCCAGCAACATTGACGTCAATGGGAACTTTACCATTGACTTCAGTGGGTGAAGGAGCAGGCTCTTAGCCTATGTATCAAACCTGTTTTAATTCTATTGTATGTGTCTGAATTAGACTGCAAGTTCCCGGAGACTAGCATATCTTCAGCTATGTCTGCACACTGCAGCATAGACTGTGCTTGTAAGTAATAAGGAATGATTTTGCACTGACAGGAAGTTGATCAGGTGGCTTTAATGTATCTTTCCACCTTGAGCTTCTATGACTTTCTGATGAATGTTACACAGGATAGAAATTAATGGGAAAACAGAAAGAGATGTTGGCTTTGTAGTCAGACACTTGCTGCAGTAGTACTACTGTTATCATAGCAGCAACCAAGACCCAGCCAGTCAGAAAGGGGATTCAGAACTTCATAATCCACGCTAGCTGGTACAGTGCTTGATCCAACACCCACTGACATCAATGGGAGTTTCTTCATTGATTTCTATAGATGTTGGATCAGGCCATTAATGAAACTGCAGCAACTATTGTCATAAAGCCAATCCTGTTGCAGAGCGTGAGTAAACACTGTGCTCCGACTGTCACACACACACAGTCTAGGGACAGATAGAACACTTACACATATGTTTTTTTAACCACTGCAGTTGGCTTCTAGCTACTAAGTGTTCCCAGTAGGTGGGTGCTTAAGACATGGTGCTGCAATCACAAAACATTGTGTTCCCTTTTACAGGTGACAGGGAAGAAGAGTGACAATAAAGAGACTGGAGATTTCCTTCCTGAGTACTTCAAAAATGGAGAGTACGAAACTGCTGTAAGATTAGAGAAACAAGAAGACCTGAAAACACTCCCTGAACACTCCCTGACCCGAGGAAACCTGACCCATGAAAAGGAGAAAAAGCTACAGGCAGAGGTAAGTGCTTTGGTTTTGTGTTCATTTTTATCATCATGTGGCTGCTGTACTGATGTAGCCCTAAAATGCCACATGGTTTTGTTTTAACTAAAATAATTTTATGATGAGCTTAAGAAGTAAAACTTTTGCAGCTCACTTCCCAGTGAGAAGGACAGAGGACCTCATCCAAAGTCCATTGAAGTCCAAAGAAAGGATCCTATGGACTTCAATGGACTTTGTATCAGGCCAGTAATGCTGTCAAGCTGCTTCTAAAGCTCTCTTCATTTGTAATTTCTAACTGAAGAACTAGGAATCTTTTCTGTCCAGAAGGCACCTGTGGCCAGCTGTAGAGTATGTTAAGGAGTGGCATATATGGCAAAAGCTCTCCCATTCATAAACATAACTATTGTCACCATCAGCTAGACAGCCCTTACTCCCCAAGCTGGCACACTCACACCATTCGCCTGCCAAGTGTTAATAGCAAAGTTCTGTACCTTGGCCCCCTGTTACTAAGGGCGTTTCTTTCCAGAATGCCCTGCCGTGTGCTTACTAGCCAGTGGGAGTCTTTCCACTCACTCAACGGGGCTTTGGAGGAGGCCCTTATTACAGAGCATATCCAAAACAGGGGAAGGTGAAGCTACTTGATTAAAATCCCCCTTAAAAATAGACATGAAGTGTCTGCTCACCTAGTCATTTTACATTTTTAGTTATTTAGGGCCAGATTCTACCCTCTTTACTCTCCTACACTGTAACAGGGCATGCTCTGGCCCCACCCTCAGATACCCCAGGAACCGCTCAGACTCTTTACTGAGTAGCAACTTTGCATAATTGATTTACATTCCCTTTCCCCAACACCAATATAGTCCCATTCAGCAACATTACATACAGTGCATCCTTACCTTTATGGCTTCACCCCTTTCCTGCAAGGCCTGGGAAGTACAGAGATCACCCTTTCTTAAGATCATTAGGTTCAGATAGTCCTGCTTACTCCTTCTGTGGCCCCAGTACTATCTTCCTATAACCTTAGTCTATCAGCAGAGAGGTATAACTGGATCATCCAGCCTCCCAACCTGATCGGCTAATTAGCTTACACCTTCCCAATCAGCCTTCTCAAGGCAGCTGGCTGATGCCTACGTGATCAGAGGGCTGGCTCACTGCTAGCTTCCAGCCCTGTCACAAGCACCGGCCTCCGTTGCGTAGTCCTACTGAAGTCAAGAGAACTATACAATAGGGGTAAGAGTGGCAGAATCTGGCTCTTGAGCACTTAGTTTTTTAGTCATTAGGGGCCAAATTCATACTTGTAAGCAGGTGTAACTATAGTGACTTCAGAACAGCTGCACCTTTTTACACCAGATCTGAATTAGGCTGTAAGCATTTACTAGCACCCCCTTTTAAGGACAGCAATGACATTTTTAGTAGATTTCTGCAGTGTAACAGATTTTTAGTAGATTTCTGAGTGAAACTACAGGTCCGTATGAACCCTGGGTTCATTTAAAGGTGTATTTTCCTTAAGTTAAAGCCATCAGCTACACAATAATGCGGAAGAAAAACTGTGGGCCACATCCCGAAAGGTTCTGGGGACATGGAGCTGGTATTTGAAGTCAATAGGAGTTATAGGTACTCAACATCACTCGCTATTTGGCCATAAAATTCCATGGGAAATGATACAATATGCAGAAACAGGGGAATTTTATGCTACATAGAGAAAAAACAAAAGGCCAAGTTCTTCCTTCATAGCTTGTGCAAATCTACTGACTAGGGAATGCTGTATGGGTTCTTAGGGCAGAAATTAGTCAAGCAGAACAGGGATCAAGGAAACACAGAGGCAAAAATTACTCGTAGATACTTTTGCTACCCATAGTATCAGTACAGCTATCACAATTCACAGGTTTCATAGATTTTAAGGTCAGAAGGGACCATTATGATCATCTGTCTGATTTATATTACACAAGTTGTAGTATGTCACCCAGTGATTACTGTATCTACCACTACCTTGTGGTTGAAAGGTAGAGCCCTGCAAATCTGTGTATATCTACTTTATATCAGCAAATTGCAGATGGATACGGATCCAAATTTTATATCTAGAGCCCTGCAAATCAGAGGACATCTGCTTTATATTTGAGGACCATGTTCCCGGATCGGATGTGGATACAAATTTTGTATTTGCGCAGGGCTCTAGTGAAAGGGTGTAACTTTTAGAAAGATTCAATTTAACTTAAAGGCTACAAGTGATGGAGTATTAACCAGATCCTTTAATTACCTATTCCAGTGGTTAATTATCCCATGCAGTTGAACATTGACATCTTATTTCCAGTTTGAATTTAGTTGATTGACAGTGTAAACTGCATTGCTGTGCTGAAAGGAGTTTGCATTCCCTCTGGACTCAGTCTTATCATTTGCTTGTTTTATTCAGATCAAGAAGAAAAAGCTAGAGGAGAGACCAAAACTTGAAAACTTGCAAGATCTTGAAAAAATTATTCAGCTGAAGAAAAGGAAAAAATGCACAAAAGTGAAAGTACCCGTTTTAAAGGAACCTGAACCAGAAGTTATTGTAAGTTCTATTGTTAGAAAGTGCATTCTTTTATGAAAGACTTGATGGGATTTCTGGAACAGTGTACAGCTGCAACACACATTTATATTCTGTACATTTGTCTCCATCAGACAGGACCAGTGGATGTACCTACATTTTTAAAAGCTGCACTGGAGAATAAATTGCCAGTAATTGAAAAATACCTGTCAGACAAAGGGGATCCAGATGCTTGTGATAAGGTACAACCTTTATTCTTATTACTTTAGAAAGATAGCAGCAAAAGAGATCACGGGGTGTAGTTAAGCAAAATTCCAATTTCAATTACATTTTGTAGCCTCTCTTACCCTTTGGCAGCATAAAGGAAAGAGCATTAACTACAGGAAACTACAACGTATTAAGTTTGCTTGCTTTAAAGGGACCCCCGGGAACAAACACAGTATATTTTACGTAGGAAAGTCTGTATATTTATTGGAAACATGATGGCAATCAGGAAACCCTGATTTCCTTTGGCAAGAGGCCTTTCAATGCTGCAGGATTCCATGACAATGAGCTACAATACAGAAGCCTTTCTGCACAGTTACGAAAACCGGATTCTTTCATTCTTAAAAAGCACAGCTTTGTTTGGATATCCGACTCTGTCACATTCCAAGCTAGGAAGGAACTGTCTGATTCCTTACACCATACCCTGCTTTAAAGTGCATTTGCAACATAGTATAATATGGACGTGGGAATTCAAGAGGTTCAGAAGGTTTTTAATTTGAATGCCACATTGCAGACATTACTCATGCCCTTTAAAATGTGTTGGGTAGGCAGCTGTCATCTAGGAGGTTGCTATTAAAATTTAGCAGATTTAAGGTCTCAAAAGCATACATACTCAGAAATGAATCAGCATAAAATGTGTGTTTGCTATCATCCCAGGGTACAAGAAGGAAAAGGATTTCACAGATCTCTGTGCCACACACAGTATTTGACTTATCCCTGTTTTAATTGACAGTATCAACGCACTGCATTGCACAGGGCATGCTCAGAAGGACATCTGACGCTGGTGGAAAAGTTAGTGGAAGCTGAAGCCCAACTTGAGTTCCAAGATATGGTATATACATCTGTTTAAGTTTCTTTGTAAAACCAGCTGACCCATACAAGAGACAGAATTACAGGGTCCATCACAAGTGATTAGAGCAGCTTGTAAGAGTGTACCCCAAAAACAGGACTATTGAGAAGGGAGTATAAGGAAAGGGTGTCTGCCCCTCTTCCTGCAACCTCCCCAAATGGGCTGCTGGAAGATGCGAGGATGAGAAACAGACTGCCCAGCATATCTTCTGTAGCTTATTCACAACAGAGCCTGACCAAAGCTTAAAGAAGAGTAGCAAACTTGGGGTCAGGACAATACTCCAGGCCTGTCACCTCTACAAAGTGGTAGAGATGCCATAGCCTCATCAACTGATTGCAGGTGCACAATACAACCCCAATGCCTGGAGCAGAAGAGAGCACGCTGCTCTTCTGGAATGCTAGTGGAGTAAGCAACAACATTTGCTGCTGCTTCTGCACTTCTCCCCTCCTGACTATTTGCATCATTGTTACATGGCAGGGCTCAGAGAAGCCTCACTTAACTCTCCAGTGACTGGAGTTGTAGAGGGATGGAGGAACAAGAAGGATTCCCAAGGGGCAGGAGGAAACCTGGGGAGTAGATGGTGAGAGGGACCCCCTCCCCATCTGCAGAACAGCTTGGAAAAAGATAATGGTTCTTTACACTGAGCTTTGTTTTTCTTATGTTTTGGAGTCCAAAAGGCATCAAAACAGAGTAAAAAAATATTGCTAGACATCAAAAACCGAACACCAGACTTAGCTAGAATGTTCATACTTGGCTGCCCACAGTTAGGTTTCTAAACCCATAGCAGGCACCCAAATATAAGTAGCTTGATTTTTAAAAGTGCTGATCACTCACTGCTTCCATTGAGTTCACTGAAATTTGTGGATGCTGGACACTTTTGAAAGGGGGGATCATTTAAAATTAGGGGGGCCTCCATATAGGCAGCCAGGTTTGAAAATTTTGGACCTCTTGTTTTAAATTACTGTGTAGAAAAATAAATCTGCACTTAGTACAGGTTTAATTTAAGGCATGTGATAATCATCAAGTGGCCCAGACACTCTCTACTATAGCCGTGTTTCCAGATCCCACTGCCTTTAAGTACAACATGCAATGATTGTGAAGGATGATAAATCAGCAGGACTAGAGACATTAAAGCCAATTAAGAAAAAGCTGCTAATGGCTACAGCTCAGTGTTCCCTGACTTGCAGTAATTTGATTTAGGTCAGACTGAATTAAAACCAATATTTATTCATTTTAAAATGATCACAATTGTTTAATTTGTTTGGTTTTGGTTCAATTATTTTATGGTTGTAGCTTGAATCTACTGCTCTTCACTGGGCATGTCGTGGGGGAAGCCTGGAAGTTCTGAAATTCCTGCTCAACAAAGGAATAAACAGAAACGCCAGAGACAAGGTATGTTCTTATATGGCTTTTTAAGCTGGATATGAAAAATTGATCCTCTGTCCATTATTTTGACAGCTGTTCTCCATGTACTGGTTCTAAATCCGATTTAATTATTTTTTTGTTGGTAATTTTCCTGCTCCCTCTGATTGTTTTCTCCCTCCCATTTGCTAGTTGCTCAGTACACCTTTGCATGTAGCTGTAAGGACGGGTCAGTATGAATGTGCCGAGCACCTCATTGCCTGTGAAGCAGACCTCAATGCCAAAGACAGAGTAAGTAAATTATATATTTTACTTAACATAGAGGCTAACTCTCAATTACAATCTAGCACTGAGCTGACAATATGCCTTTATAATTCCACTTGATTGTAAAATGGCTGTGTACTTTGTTCAGCCTTAAATGATGGGTGAGCACACAGAATCTAAGCCAGTAATCAATCTTCTTTTGTTTGTTTTAGGAAGGAGACACCCCACTTCATGATGCAGTGAGGCTGAATCGTTATAAAATGATTAGACTCCTGATTATGTATGGAGCAAATCTACATATAAAGAACCGTGTAAGTAAGATTAGTACAGAATCTTCCCATCAGAATAGTTTCATAGATCTGCAGGCCAGAAGGAACCATTATGATGATCTAGTCCAGGGATGGGCAACGTTTGGCATGCGGCCTGCCAGGGTAAACCACCTGGTGGGCCGGGCCGGTTTGTTTACTTGCTACATCCATAGGTTCGGCCCGCATCCGTAGGTTTGGCCAATCGTAGCTCCCACTGGCTGCGGTTCACTGCTCCTGGCCAATGGGGGCTGCCGGAAGCGGCACGGGACGAGTGATGTGCTGGCTGCAGCTTCACACAGCCCTCATTGGCCTGAAGCGGCGAACCGCGGCCAGTGGGAGCTACGATTGGCCAAACCTACGGATGCGGGCCAAACCTTGTCAATCCCTGATCTAGTCTGACCTCCTAAATAAGATTAATTTAAAGTAGAACATATTGAAAAATGGTTTCTGTTTCATGAAAAATTCAGTACATTTTTGAAAAAATCAAATTTTTATCCAACTCAGATTTAAAATTATACTCCACCTTAAATCTACCCAGGTGATCTATCTTAAAAAAAAAATCCAGAGATATTATTCTTTTGGAGCAATTCTTTGTTACAACCTGTTGCACTTGCACTGTATATTTATAATATTTTAAACATCACAAACTGCAGTTGACTCTTAACCGCCTAAAAAGAAAGTCAACTGATGGCTGGTCTTGGCTATGTCTGGATGAATAGTTAATTAGTAACCTGACCAGCTGGACCTGTAAATCAATTGAGGGAACTCTGGCTTAAGCAGAACTTTAAAGATTAATTTCAGACGCCCAAAATCTGACCTTTTGCATTTGGTAATTCTGACAGTAGCAGCTATGGAGTAACAGGAAGATGTCTAAAGCAACAGAGGGTCCCTATGGCACCTTTAAGACTAACAGAAGTATTGGGAGCATAAGCTTTGGTGGGTAAGAACCTCACTTCTTGCATCTGAAGAAGTGAGGTTCTTCTTCAGATGGAAGAAGTGAGGTTCTTACCCACCAAAGCTTATGCTCCCAATACTTCTGTTAGTTTTAAAGGTGCCATAGGATCCTCTGTTGCTTTTTACAGATTCAGACTAACATGGCTACCCCTCTGATACTAGGAAGATGTCTGTAACCAGTTGTTAAAAATACAGCAAATTAGCTCATCCCCACTCACGAAATCAGGACATTTTTTTTCCCCAAAGCCATGGCAGGCTGGAAAGTGACCTCTATTGCCGTCACTCACCAATTTTTGCAATTTGATGTTTTCCAAATTATCTGCCTTGCTGCCCAGGGACAGCATTTTGCTAAGACTTCCAGGCAACTTCCTCAGTCCACTTTAATTAGTCCCTCTGTAACATAGTCACTAATGACCATATTCATCAGCATATGTATGAAGAATAATGAATGGACAGTAAGTGCTGAAAGCCAAAAATCTGCTCTCTTAGGCCTTGTCTACACAAGTTGTACCTGTTAGCTTAAGGTGTGATTTTTAAAGCTGTTTAGTTAAACTGCTGCAACCCCCTATGTAGATACTTATTTCACTTTGAGTGATTTATGGTTTAGCTAACAAGATTCCTGATTATTTTGTTTTAGCTTAAATTAAACTTTGTGTAACTGAAGGAGTTAGGTATTTTAAAAGATGAAATTTAAAGTGTGCTTTATTATTGATCAGGACGTTTACTAATAGGGCCTGCTCCTGCAACCACTGAAATTAATGGATAGTTGTTAGCCGCTAACTTCAAAAGGAGCAGGAATACCTCTATAGAGTGGGGCAGTGGATACCATGGTGATGAGTTTGAGCCAGAACTTAGGTGTCATCAAATATAGAAAGACCATACATTAGACATATGTGTCTAACTCACAGAACTAGAAGAGAACAGGGACATTAATTTACTTGTTTATCAACTGAAATTAAACCTGGTTCCCCTCACTCTTTTGAACAGGAAGAGAAAACCCCTATGGATCTTGTTCTTCAGTGGCAGAATGGCACCAAAGAGATATTCAACAGCCTTAAAGAGAACTCCCACAAGAACTCCCATATAAACACATTCTGAAGAGAGAAAAATTACTTGCCTGGAGAAATGTAGTTTTCTCTTCAGCAATTTAAAGGCACCAACCAACCTCAAGAAAAATTGCACTGAACATGCTATTTTTACTGAAGAAAAAATTTGTATCCGATTGGATTATATGTAGCTGCCTTTGTTGGAATACTCTAGAACAAAGATTCAGAAATATTTAAAGACAGTTTGTGTTAAAATTCCATTGATTTAAAGTTGCTTTATTTATTTTATTTTGTTAGTGGTTCAAATGATTATCATTGTTGATCTTTGTCAACAAGTCATGTTACCGTTGTTTTTATACAGAGCACTACAGTTACTACTGTGGTAACCTGAATCAGTCAGCAATATTAGCACCCTCCCCGCCCTTATCTTAGTCAGCAGTCCAAGTGTACTCCTATCAAGCTTTTCAATAGACCTAATTAGCTAACATGTCATTGTTGCCGTCTCTGTTAACTCTTAGTATTAGAGTAAGCTGGTAAAAATGAGTGGCAATATGTGAAAGACAGTAGAAAGCAATGGAAGATTTATTAAGATGCCAAGTGGAATTAAAGGGACAGTTCAGTAATTGGACTTGTGTTGTTTAGCCATTGATAAAGAAGCCCAAGTCTAACATGAAGTAATTGTTTGGTTGCTGGGTCAAACAAAGTTCTGAAGGTAAGAGGACGATAGTGAAGGAACATGCACCTCTGACAAGCTGGTATACACTGATTTAAGGAAAGAGAGATGTATATTTGTAAATGTGTACTGCTTTTTATGTACATTTTGTATTGATCTTATTTAAAATTTAATAAACTGTGTGGTTCTTTTTATCTCCGAGTGTATTCTGCCAGGTGGAGAAGTTGTATGGAGGGAGCAGCATGATGCTGCCAGACAGTCTGCTTCTTTCTCTTTGTTAGCTAAATGATTAGGTGTAGTTTCTTTAGAAAATTACTCACCTACCTGGAGCTGCCAGCTCGGAAGTACTATGTTTTCATTATTAAACCCCCTTTTAGCTTCATTTGTGGGGGGTTTTTTTTTTTTTTTTTTTTAAAGGTTAGACTGATAGTGGTCAATACCGAAGTAAAAATTCAGTTTTGAGTTGGAATAGGCATCAGCTCCTCAGCTAAGTAGTAGTTAAAGCAGAGCCAAACAGGATGGGAAGCTTGAACAGCACCAGCCAAGGAAGTGGGGGAACTGTACTTGCCCATGTTGGGAGAGGAAGAGCAGCTCTCCCTTTGCTTCTAGTAGAGAAAGCAAAACGATATTCTCCCCTGCTCTCCCTTACTCTAATCCCTGTAGATGCACCATGTGGGAGTTCTAGATCTTTTAATGTTAGAGTGGGCTTTTACACTGCACTTAATTAAAACCACACACCAGTGTCGCAGCCTCCCACATGAGAAACTACCACTGCCCCATCGTGTACACCCCTCCCCCAGTTCAGTCAGACTTTAGTCAGCAAACGTTAGAAATAAACCCAAATCAAGTCCTGGTGATACACTGCTGCAAATGATGGGCTATGGACAGTCATTTAAAAACTGTTAATTATATTTAAGACTGCAGCAGTATGCGTGAATATTGTATTACAAAAGTGTGGTTTTGCAGCATATGAGTGTGATTATAACCGAATAAAAGAGCACAGATGTGATCTACCCACAAATCAAACACCTATAGAATTCTATTAGCAGTCACCTATCTTGATGATGGATGAAACAGATCATTCTCTTCAGACAAGTGTTTTCCAAAGTGCCCCCTAATTAATCCAGCCCACTATATGCAAGTACTTACAAAAATCTCTGTAAATGCTGGGACTTAATAGGCTCCTCTTTGTTGAGTCATAGTAGATTCCTGTCACTGCCCACCACCCAGGTACTGCAGCTACACCACTCCTATGCAACAGACCAGCTCAGTGTCCATGAGAGCTAGAACAGAACTTGCTGGAAATAGGCTCTGACTTTTTCTTTTGTCCACATTTATACTTGAGAAATATTTATACAGTCCAGGCATCAGAGGCTAGTGTGATACAAAAAGAAATCCAATTTAAAGAATTAAATGTGGTGTCTCCTACTATTCTATCAGTGCTTGGGAGGGAGGAGATAAAGAACAAATAATACAGGCTGTTAGCAAGGTTACGTCCAGGGTCGAACTGATGTTAAACAAATAGTAAGCCAGATTACCATGCTGCTTGTTCCACATTCACAAACCTCTCTCTATGCATCATTCAACAAGCAATTTCTCTCTCGCTCAAAGCAAGTACCATTCTGGCCATGGCAAGAGAAGGCAGTGCCACTCCCGTATTTAGTAGTCAGCTGGATTTGGTCTCCCCCTTTGTTTCAGCCAGAATGTCAGGACCTTGTTTATGATTCATTAAAGGACAAACTAATGTAATGATACCCAATGACTGACATCAACAGATCAAGCACAAAGTCAAAGAACATTAAGGGCAAAAATTGCATTGTACGCTCCTCAAAGTAAAAACTTCTTGTGACTAACACAGTCCATTTCTAAAAGTGTTCGTGAATTTTAAAGCAAAACTCCATCCATGGTGCTTAGTCCAATTGTTGAGTTTTACCTTCTATAAATCTACTGCAAGAGGACATGCAGTATGTTACAAGCTATAATTAGCATTTCTTCGCTTGCTTCCAGAGGTGGCCAAAGGGCTGAAATCATCATAGTTTGACACACAGCTGGTCCATTACAGTCTCTTACCCCTCTTTCATATTAGTTCACCATCAAAAGAAAAGCCTTAATCAAGACTTGGAAGAGCCTTAAAAACGTTTTGCAGGAGGGAGTTGATTATAATCTGCAGGCAGCTGGATGATATGCACTGAGGTAGGAACTGGTAACAATAGATGCTCTTGCTGGAGAACATAGACCCTGATGCAAGTTCTATTTGTCTAAGGTTACTTTGACCGAGGTTAGGCAGTTAGCATGCTGTGACCACTGCTTATCGTATTGATCACACTCATCTAAGTGTTACCTTAGGCTCTTCTTGTCTGTCTGCTGTAACTAGCCATTGTCTCATATTTTGATTTTAAGATCTTCTGGGCAGGGACTGTCTTTTAGTTATATCTTTGTATCATGTGTAATATAATGGGCTCAAGCCAGTAGGAGCTACTGTAATACAAATAACTGACAAGGGGGTAGACTATCATAATGAAACAAAATTAGACAGGGCTATTCGGCACCATGCAACTATTTTTCTTATGCCAGTTGGGGGAATGTGGGTACTGGCTTGCAGTGGTAAGGTAAAATATCTGGAAACTTTCTAAACTTTGATGAAGAGAAGAAGTGGTGATCACGTTTTAGAAGGGCTAACAGTAAAATCATGTGACTGTATAGAAAGACGTATGTAGCTGTAAAATTCATGCTGTAACATTTTTCACACTAATACTACAACCGCTACACCTTTCTAACCTTCAGCGATTGGGAGGGGTAGGGAAGAGACCACTGCTCTAACAAAAATGGCAAAATAGTCCTACATTATCCTTTTACCATCAGCAGTAAGATCGTTCTGCTGTGGTGAAATGTTATGGATTTCAATAACCTTATTCTTGCACAAACATAAAAGTGTTTTTTTTATAAAAGATTCTTAGCTGAACAAATTAAAATAACGAATCAAGGCATCAAGGTTGGTAGCATGGGAGGAAAAGACTTTATGGAAGCTGAGAAGTTGGGGTTTGATCCTCATACTTCAGTCTTGGCTTTCTTGCAGACTGGGAGAACGCCTTCCTCCTCCGAAGCTCGGGGGGTTTTCTTGGTGTACACCACTCCAAAAGCAGTCTTTCTGGTTTCTGGAATTTAAAAATGAAAAAAAGCTAACTATGTTCAAAACAGATCAAGTAAAAGTGATACTAATATGTTAACTGCTTATTTCAGTCTGTTTCCAACCTGTGCCTAACAAGTACTTCTCCATCTCCCCCCCCCCCCCCCCCACAGATAATGCTGGCACAATGCAATGGATCTGAATTATGTGTTACTGACACAGTGCTTCTCAAATTTGCATTCTGTTGCCCATTTCATATGGGAGATAACCCCAGACTGCATCACTCTGCCAATCCCAAATGCTGTCTTTTCATATGGCATTGCATCCCTCTGCTCTCTATAGTAGCAGCCTGTGCATTTCACACAGCTATGCAGCAGTAAAATACGAGCATTCAAACACATTTAAAAAGGCAGCAGAGACAAAGATGCTCAAACCCAAGAATAAATAGTACATATTCAAAAGATTATTTCAGTCTCCTGCGTTATGCCACAGAACTGGTTAGCGAGATGCTAACAAGGTCATTTCATCCAGCTTTGCAGAGACCTCTGGATTCCTCCTTCCCAAAGGAAAACTCTAAATTCTCAAATTTTGGATAACAGATTCCTGTATGTTTCACACAAGGATCATTAAAAATTGCATTCCACTCACATTCACTGGGTCCCCCAGACACCCAGCTCCTCTTCTTCAGGCATAATTATCTTGACTTTTGGCATCACAAGACCCCACAGGCAATAGGGAATGGAAAAGGAAGTGGGACCACTAATTCAATCCCCAGGAGTCTGTTCATCTGCTCATTCTGATGCATGCAAGTGAGTTTACGACCTACTATTCCTCTATTTCTTGGGGATCCTCCTGTGATGTCTCAGAGGAGTTCAGTGGACTTATTCTGCAACTATTATCGTGGAGAGCACAGTTTCCAAACTTCACACACTTCCTAGACATAGGAAACATGCACACTGAACTATCAGGCACCATCAGCAGGGAAAGAGCTGAAGGTCTTGTGTACCAGGAGGGTGGAGATGGTTTAAAGTTGGTTATTAGTGCAACTGTTCCAGTGCAAACCCGAAGTGCAGATGTTCTGCGTAGGTATAAGCAATGACTTGCACTGGTCAGTTATAAGGCACATGGTTATTCGCGTAGATACGACCCAAAACGGGTCACCAATATTAGGCAGGATAATATCTATACATTGTATTTTCTATGGCCTCAATTCCTGAGATCCTAAATGTAGAGAATACAGGAATTCTTGACATAAGATAGAGAAGGGACAAATATGGCTTTCAGATCCTTGTAAACCCATGAGTTAGGAGGCTACAAGATAGTAACTGAGGGTAGAAACTAGCTCTTGAAGGTGACTTGAAAAGGGAGAGAGAAAAGTGGGCTTGTGCCCTGAAGAAGGCCGGGAAGGGTTTGTGCTTTTTTAAAGCAGAAATTAAAAGATAGAAATTCAGGTGTTTGTTTTGCCTGGAGACTACAGCAACAGGAGAACTAATTATATTATAACTTCACAAGAGTCAGGAGACAAAGCTGAATTACTAAGAGAACAAGGACTTGTTCAGACTGTTTAAAACTCTGTTTTCCATTGGCTACAATCAATGGAGTAATGAACATTTTAGAGAAAAGATGCTTCTGTTAAACATTCGACACCTTGTTTCCCTTCAGCTAAGGCGTGCAATCTCACAATAGTTACTTGCATGACCCAATTTCCCCCCCCATCCCCCAAGAGATGCTCCAGCAAAACCAGGGAACATCAGACTTGATATACCCAATATTTATGAAGTTAAAAAAACAAACAAACAAGGAAAAATAAAGATTATCCCGAAAGACTGAAAAGACCTTTAGGACTTCTTGATATAAACTTCCAAACCCACTTAAAAATATCTTATAAATTGGACAATTGGTTAAAATACAAAATCAAATGGATTTGTTTCAGTTTAATACCATAGAGAGAAAAACAGTTTTGCACAGACTTGTAATAGTTTTTAGTAGTAGCAGTGTGGCTTTACATTAATCAATTAGCACCTAGTTACAACAGTAGGGTATAAATAACCCTTATGCTAATTCTGCTAATTTTATTAGATGCCCAAAACTCCACAATCAAGGAAGGCGGCCATATTGGTTAAAAATGGTTTAGAGGAAAAGTGAAGGTAGCTATAAAAAAATAAAAAACTACTACATAAATGGAGGAAGTTGACAGTAATGAATATATAGAAGTTAGAAATTGTAGAAAACTACTACATAAATGGAGGAAGTTGACAGTAATGAATATATAGAAGTTAGAAATTGTAGAAAATTGATAAGGGAGCAAAGTGACACAAGGGAAAAGCTATGGCTAGCAGAGTTAAGGACAATAAGGAATTTAAGTATATTAGGAACAAAAAGAATTCTGATAATGGTATTGATCCATTAGTAGATGGACGTGGTAGAATTATCAATAATAATGCAGAAATGTTAAATAAATATTTGTTCTGTATTTCGCAAAATAAATAAATGACATAATGTCATCATATGATAACACACTTTCCATTCCTCTAGCATCTCAGGAGGATGTTAAACAGCAGCTACTAAAGTTAGCCATTTTAAAATCAGCAGTCCAGATAACTTGCATCCAAAATTTTAGAAAAGCTGGCCGAGGAGCTCACTGGCCTCTTAATGTTGGTTTTCAATAGTCATGGAACATTGGAGAAGTTCCAGAAGACTGGAAGAAAGCTAATGATGTCCCAATATGTAAAAAGGGTGAACAGGGTAACCTGGGTAATTATAGGTCTGTCAGACTGACATTGATAATTGATAATGGAGTGGCTGATACGGTACTCGATTAATAAAGAACTAAAAGAGGAGAATGTAATTAATGCAAATCATCATAGTTTTATGCAAAATACGTCCTGTCAGACTAACATGATACCTTTTTTTAGGATGATATTTTAGAAGATTACAAGTTTGGCTGATAAAGATAATAGTGTTGATGTAATACACTTACTAGACTTCTGTAAGACATTTGACTTTAGATTAAAAAAGCTAGACAAATATCAAATTAACATGGCACACATTAAATGGATTAAAAACCGGCTAACTGATAGGCCTCAAAATGTAGCTGTAAATTGGGAATCACTGTTGAGGGGATGTGTTCCTACTGTGTTCGCACAATGATATATTCTTGGCTCTATACTATTCAACATTTTATTCAATGACCTGGAATAAAACATTAAATCACCACTGACGAAGTTTGCCGATGACACACAAATTGGGGGAGTGAATGAAGAGGTCAGGTCACTAATACAGAGCAATCCAGATTGCCTGTTAGACAGAGTGCAAGTAAATAATGTGTTTTAATACAGCTAAAACATAACTGTATACATCTAGGAACAAAATGTAGGCCATTCTTACAGAATGGGGAACTCTGTTGTGGGAAGCAGTAATGCTGAAAAAAATCTGGGGGTCATGGTAGGTAATGAACTGAACATGAGCTCCCTGTGCGACCTTGTTGCCAAAAAGACTAATTCAGTCGTGGGATGCATAAACAGGGGTACCTCAGGTAGGAGTAAAGAGATTATTTTACCTCTGCATTTGGCACCGGTGCAACTGCTACTTTAATACTCTCTCTAGTTCTGATGCCCACAATTTAAGAAGGATGTTGAAAAATTGGAGACATTCAGAGGAGAGCCATGAGAATGACTAAAGGGTTAGAAAACATGCCTTATGGTGACAGACTCCAGGAACTCTATCTATTTAGCTTCACAAAGGAAAGGGTCAGAGGTGACTTGATTACAATCTGCAAGTACCTACATGCAGATCAAAAAATGGGATCTTCAGTCTAGCAAAGAAAGTTATAACATGATCCAATAGCTTGAAGATGAAGCTAGACCGAATTTAGACTGGAAATATGGCATACAATTTTAACACAGAGTAAATAACCATTGGAACAATTTACCAAAGGCCATAGTGGATTTTTTGTCGCTGACAATTTTCAAATCAAGATTGGATATTTTTCTACAAGATATCCTCTAGGAGTTATTTTGTATTATAAAGGAGGTCAGGCTAAAATGATCACAATGGTCTGTTTTGGCCTTGGAATCTATAAGTCTGGGGTAGTTTAATTGGTTTAGAACAAGGCTACCACCCAAGTGCTGCACTAGGCATTTATTTAGCTGTTAGGGTTATGAAATGTGGTTTCATTTACAAGCCCTTAAGGTCGAAGGTAGAATAATAGTCACAACACAGCCACAGTGTTTTAAACTCACCAAGCTATAAAAAGCAACTAGATAAAAGATTAAGCTTTATTTTCCTCTCCTGAAATCTTATTTGTATTCCATGTGAAAATGCCTTGCAGAAAGGCCAACTGCAGTGTGTCTGAAAGGATACACATGTTGCATTTTGGAAGATGTAAAATTTTTCTCCAGAGTATTTGAAAAAGTTCAGCACTTCTGAACAAAATTTCTTGTTTTTTAAAATTCCTTTGCATCCCAGGATTTTAAAAGTGGACATTTAAAAATCGAAAATACATTGTAAACTTCAAATCAGGCCTTTACAATATGTAGATTTTTTTTTTTTTAAATCTAACTTAGGGGGCATCTTAATTCTGAAGTATTAAAAAGCAATGGCATAACACAGACTTGAGTGTTACCCTCTTCAGTATGCTTGTTCAATCTATCTGCACCTAAAGCATTTCAATCTATTCAAAAGCACTTTACTTTACAGAAGGATGAAAACTGATACGGGCAGTTATAATGGCACCTAACACCACTTGTCAAGTATGCTAGTATCCCCAAGCCATACATGCAATTTTCACCAACACTAATTGGAAAGATGCTCCTCTATGTGTTGGGAAGAAAAAAACCTCCTATATATGTGTATTGCAAGCAGACAGGAAACATACCTTAAGAGAACCTTGCAAAAGAACTGCTCACTCATCTTCGGTAAGCACTTTTTTTGGCCAGGTAAAGAAAATATCAGCTTTTTTCAACATCATGATAAAGGGTGAGCAAGTACATTTTGTCAGGGCAATGCCGTTTCAATATGCTACTGTCACTGCAGATTTGGCAGGAGGATAGAGGCTCACAGCGAATAGGCTCAGACTTTCACATGAAGTCAAACCTGTCATTTACAACAGTTTCAGATCCCACCTGTTTTGTAGTTTGAGTTCCAGGTCCAGACCCAGTGTGTATCCACCTCATAGAGCAACTCAGTTCTGGCATTAAATTATTTCTATGGTCAAAACTGATCAGTCATTCACACCACTTATTATGGTACACATGGCAGACCTCTCTTACAATGAAAGAGATTCAAGACAGAGTAACCAAATTAAAATAAGAAGTTTCTAAGAGGTGACAGAGTTTTTATTTTATTTAATTTTTTGGCGGGGGAGGAGAGGAGGAATCAGTGGCACACTATAAAGTGGCTAATTGGGAAACTAAGATGTTTAAATTGATATATGTCATGTTGGCTTATTCATCTCTGTGCGCCAGTGAATACAGCACATAATACAACTGGAAACTTGTTGATTTCCACTGCAGTAGGTAAGAGTCAAATTACCTTCTGCCTATTGTTAAATGATGACATATATGAGCTGTGACAAGATGGTCGATATAGTATGGTGGGTCCTGCGCTTTTCTTGGTGGGGGGGCTAAAATACCACCTCTTACCCCTGCTCTTGGGCCATTGAGGGCCTCATTAGTGGCCCAGGAAGGTGGTAAAGGGGGGAAGCGGGGGAGGGGTCTGAGTTTGCTCCTCACTCTGGGTCCCAGCTCCTCTCAACCCCTGCAGGTTCTTACCCTCTTCCCCCTTGGGTGGGGTACCTTCAGTCCTTAAATGCTGGGGGAGGGAATGTCCCTCCCCTGCTGGGGCAGGGTCTCCCTTACTCCCGTTTTCTGTTCCTCCAAGTCTCACAGCACACCTCCAAGCGCCAGTCCTTCCTCCTTCCCCCTGACTGCCTGAAGCAGGGGGTTTTATTAGGTTTCTAACAGGGCCTTAATTGATTACAAGTGCTCCAATTAACCTGTAGCAACCTTCCCTAGTCTACAGGGAACCACGCCTTAATTAACCTAGGGTTTATATACTTCCCTTCTACCACTTCCCACTGCTCCCTGGCCCTCCTGTATCACAGAGCATATAAAAATTACAGTCCTTGTATAGATTTCTATACTGAAAGCACAAAGATATAAGTTCTAATTTTCTAATACTTCAGATCATTGCATCTCTATTAGTAGCATTTCTTAGCAAGCAGAGAACACTGAGTTTGATTTCACATCAAACTTCATAGTGCTCTCACAGCATATGTAAAATGATAAAGTTGATGTAAAATGAAAAGTCACAAAGGGAAGACAGGGGCATCTACAGAAATGCTTAAAGAGGGTGAATGCAACCGAATCTGCTGTCATTTAAGACCAAATCATGATCCTATTGAAGTCATTGGCAAAGGTCCCATTGATCTCAGCCAGTCCAGGATTTGGCCCTTATGAATCAAAATGCTATTTTGCTACATAATGCAATAGACTGATGTGTGGTTTGATTCTATGATCTGTGCTTTCCCAGAGGAGACCCATAAGTAGTAGTATAAGTATTCCAAGGCAACCACCACCACTTGCTTCTTGTGGAGGCCACTGCACTGATGGAGAGAAAAGTACATGGAATGGAGAAGAGGCACCTGTGGATCATCACCTAGAGAAAGAATTCCAAGAAGACTCTTCCTTTAAGAGAGGGCCCAGCACCACTTGGAAAATAAAGTGTCAGAGCTGTATTACTAAAAAAAAAATTATGTAAGTTAACATGAAACAGAAGATAGTTTGGCTGTTCACTCACCTCCATGAAGAAGGACTGCTCTGCAGTTGGTAGAAACAGCTGCCTTGGCGTCACTTTCAGACAGGCCAAACAACAAACCTCTGTCACCTTTGTTAAGGAGCTTAGTGTATAGAAAGGAGTGAACAGATTAAGTGGTTCTTTCCCCGGGACTAGATCTGGTCACTTGACAAATAACTGGGAACTATCAAAGCTGCAATTCAGAATGACATCTTGCATAAAGTTACCCGAAGAGTGGTACTAGTGTATGGGTGGCACTTAAAATATTGAGGATCTGATTCAATGCCCATTGAAGCCAATGGAAGTACTTACATTGTCAACATTCTACTGATTCTACTGTTGGATCAGGCCCTCAGCCGAAGAACCCATTCCCTTTTGAGGACAGAACCTTCAGTCCAGTTGAGTATTTTTCTCCAGACTTGTCCCTGTCCAGACTAGCCTTTCATTGAAGTTAGGAAACCATGTTTAAATGCTGTTCCATTGAACCTGGTTTGAAACATGGTTTTGTAGGGCACTGTGAAGGGGACTAGGAGTTGGCCAGAACATGGAATTTCCATCCTACAGAGTATTCTGAAGCCTTGCGGGAGGGGGGAAATCCTCCTAATTTGGGAAGAAAAGGAAACTTGGATCTGCTTTCTACATGGGACAAAACAAGTTTGCCACTCTCCCATGCCCATTCAGAATCCTGATTCAGGAAGGAAATCATCAACTGGCCTCATGTTGTGAAATACAGCAGGTGTACACATGCCCATATTCTCCAAAAGTGACAAACTAGAATGCGGAGACTTTACTCTTTTCTTTTTTTTGGTCAGTTGCAGTATTAGCATTTTCTAGTATTAAAGTGTGAAACCAAAATCTGTTTCTCAGATCTGACACTGTATTATAAAAGCATTATAGTTTACAATCACAAAAGAACCCAAACACTCCTACTGAGGACAAAGCTAATTAGAGTTATTTAACAGTCTTTTTATAGTTGCAATGCTTATGTTGAAAGAATTCTAGTACAGGTAGACTGAACCTTACCTTTTCACTGAAAGGTTTTATTTTATTTTATTTTTAAACTTTGTTTTATTCAACACTGCAGTTGGGGACATACACTAAAATCTCTTCTATATTTCTAGAGTATGAATTTTGTTCTGAAATTAATAATTCAAACAATCTTCCTGCTGCCATGAGTTCTGTTACAATCACTATGTATTGCATCAAGGATCCGACCTACATAAGTCACAAATTTTAAAAAGGTCTGGAGGGTGGGGGAGAGAAAGGCATAGAAATATTTTTATTGCAATATCAAATATTTAAAAGTAAACTGCAAGTTTCCTATATTATTCTTAAAGATCAGATTTTACGTGGGAAAGGATACAGATTAGCCACGTCATAAGGACCTCGAAGTTCTAATGGCTAAAACAGACGACACAAGTGTGAATATCTACACACCCCCTCAATGTATTTTAGAGAGTCACAGTTTGCAAGAGAAGATTATTTACAGAAACTATCAGCCATTAACTGTTAATTTAAATTTCATATAATCATGGGTTCCCGAGTTGCTGGAGATGCTAACATGAGAGCAAGACAATTGCTTTCACCAAGGGAAAACAGGAAGTGCCCACTTCCACTAGCAGAATTAAGAAAATTCAACAATAAGGTGATACAGAGGAAACCAAAAGAAAAATTCAAAAGAGTAATTATATTGATGCTTATATTTCTAGCAGAAATTTATTTACATTAAAAAAAATACTGACTTACCCTTTCAGCTGCACTAGATATAATTATGTTCTAGAGAATAAAGGAGAACAAGCATTAATCTTAGATAAATGTTATTAATAAATTGAAGATTAACATAAACCCAACACTAATACTCCTATGAGTATCATTTGAAGTTAAGAGTTAATTCTGTTGTCCCTATCTAGCAAAAGTATCTGCTGCTTTCTGGAACAAAGAAATCCATGAAGATTGTGTATTATGGCTCCTTGGAAACAATAAACCAAAACCATCTATCAGCTCTGCACGTTGCAGAGTTTACTGGGTCAAGAGTCTATACCAAAAGAGAGCATCATAATTACACTCATTCCATCTACAGCTGTGTCTGGCCTGGGTCAGCTGACTCATGCTCATGGGGCTTGGGCTGCGAGACTGTGAAATTGCTGTGTAGATGTTCAGGTTCAGGCTGGAGCCCAGGGTCTCAGACCCTCCCGACTCACGGGGTCTCAGACCTCAGGCTCCAGCCTGAGCCTCAATGTCTACACAGCAATTTCACAGCCTGGTAGCCTGACCCCAAGTCAGCTGCCTCAGGCCAGCTGCAGGTGCATACCTGCTGTGTAAACGTACCCCTAATTACAACCCCTCACCCACAGATGTGAAAAAGCCAGAGTTACATCAGCTATGGGATGACCCAAATAGTCTGTCTCTGTGTTTTGGAGTTGAACACACAAAACAAACCCCCTAACTCGTCTAAGGGCTGGATTTTTAAAAGATTTTTTGATGGGGATTGAAGAAAAGAAAAAAAAAAAAACACTTCTAATAGCATTAATTCAGCAATGGGGAGATCAAATCTTCAGCACATTTTAGCCCCTATTAACAATTATACTGGCTAAAAGAACTAGCCTGACGTCAGCCAGTGAGAACCCATTGGTATCATCCACTGACTTATCACCACTAATATTGATTGCCCTCAATATCAGCATCTATTCATTCAGATGAAAATGGTGGGTGAAGGAAGAATACCACACTCCTCTCCCATCTCCCTGGCTGGCTAACTCCCCTCTTTCCTTCACTAGGCTTCTATGGGACCCCTAGGCCATGGCAGAGGGTGACTGTTTCAGGGGCTCACACATCCCAGTTCTTTGCATAGCTGCCACAGTTCCTTTAATGGTGAACCCCAAAGGACTCCTGCCTGTAATGACTTGAGATAAGGTGCTCATGGAAACCTACTTCTAAAGCATTAGCCTTAAAGATCTCTCATACCATTTTAAAGATGAAGATAGGGCTGTGGGATTCCTTCTCAGGACAAAGCCTGAGCTGTGAGGCCTCTGCACTCTTCCTGCTGACATCACTGCCCCTTACATACCACACATCTCCAGTTAGGGGGATATGGCCCATTTGCTGCTCTTCTACATGGCTTCACTTGCCCTCCGCTTTCCGAACACAAGGAGTGGAGCATGGATTTGAGGAAAGCAACTACATACACAAGTAGGAGCTCTGATTACCTCAGAGCTATTTGCATTTCCATGGAACGACCTCACTGTCTCCACTATGCACAAGACTTCTTCTGGTGCCGAGCACAAAAGAACGTGGAGACCCCTATGACTCAGAGAACATTAAAAGCCAGAAGCAGAAATAACACATAGAGGAACTTCCCCCCCACACATCAGGAAAGATCTCGGGAGATATTTTTGCTTTGCAGGTCACCTTTAAACCTGCTTACTATGGATCTCGAGGGTGCTTTTGAATTTCAAGGGTGTTGACTGCTTCAGCTGGAAAAATTAAGCCTGCTGTTTTGAGCTGCAGCAGCCAATGCTTGTCTTCCAGACTCTGCGCAGAAGGGGAACAGCCAACAGAGTCCAGGAGGTGGCAACACCATAACTCCCCTTAGCTGGAGGGAGGCCAGAGGAGAATCCCTGCCCAGTGCTGAGCGGGCACAGGAGGCTGAGAAGAAAGATTCAGGAGGTGGTGCTAACTATCACATCTCCACAGAGAAAGGGAAAAAGAAAGCTGCGATTCCTCCTCCTCTCTCCTGAGGACTGGTGGGCAGGAGTCTGATCTGCTGCTATACATGTGATGTGAGGCCCCACCAGGATTGACAGGTTGCCTGGTGGGATGCAACATATCAATAGGAGGGACATGAGGATCTTCAGATACAAGATTTTCTTCATTCCTCAGTTTCAGAAGCAGGGCAGAACGTAGGACAGAGCTATGTCAGCCAGAAATCTACCCTGTGGCAGCCAGCAGTATGGGCTTGTTTTATGTAATAGGAGTTGTCATAACTATAAAGGGAAGGGTAACAGCCCTCCTGTGTACTATACTATAAAATCCCTCCTGGCCAGAGACTCCAAATCCTTTTACCTGCAAAGGGTTACGAAGCTCAGATAACCTGGCTGACACCTGACCCAAAGGACCAATAAGGGGACAAGATACTTTCAAATCTTGGTGGGGGGAAGGCTTTTGTTTGTGCTCTTTGTTTTGGTGAAAGTTCGCTCTTGGGACTAAGAGGGACCAGACATCAATCCATGCTCTCCATATCTTTCTGAACAAGTCTCTCATATTTCAAACTTGTAAGTACAGCCAGGCAAGGCGTGTTAGTTTTATCTTTGTTTTCTCAACCTGTAAATGTACCTTTTACTAGGGTGTTTACCTCTGTTTGCTGTAACTTTGAACCTAAGGCTAGAAGAGGATTCCTCTGGGCTCTAAGTTTGATTACCCTGTAAAGTTATTTTCCATCCTGATTTTACAGAGATGATTTTTACCTTTTTCTTTAATTAAAAGCCTTCTTTTTAAGAACCTGATTAATTTTTCCTTGTTTTTAGATCCAAGGGGGTTGGATCTTGATCCACCAGGAGTTGGTGGGAGAGAGGAGGGGGGGGATGGTTAATTTCTCCTTGTTTTAAGATCCAAGGGGTTTGGATCTGTATTCACCAGGGAATTGGTGAAGAGTTTCTCAAGGCTACCCAGGGAAGGAAATTAGCACATTGGGAGTGGTGGCAGCGGACCAGATCTAAGCTGGTAGTTAAGCTTAGAAGTTTTCATGCAGGCCCCTACATCTGTACCTTAAAGTTCAGAGTGGGGAAGGAGACTTGACAGGAGTTTAGTGATGTTTTCACTTAACTGTTTTTAAATACATGCAAGATCCTGTATTTAAAGTATTTTGTAAGATATGATATGGTATGATACAATAGTTTAACATATGTACAGATGCCTAGATCTACAAGATGTGCTTTTTGTCAATTAGAAATTCACTACATATCTTTAACAATATGCACAAACATCTATCTTTGTGCAAATCTTAAGTCTCCAGGACTGTTTTTTGTGAATGCCCTGCATTGCCCCAGTATTACAGCTGCAGTAACTGACAGGTTGCTCTGAAAAAAATCTCGACCATTTTAAAAGCATCGGCCTTAGAAAATATTAGCTGTTCCACAGCCAAGGGTATTTGTAGTTGGAATTATGGTTTGCACGTATTGGCAGGCAAAGGCTCAGTCATGTGTTCAGAAATTCCAGCATCAAACCTTCTTGAAACTGCTCAGCCGATGCAACTCCAGAAAAATCTCAACAACTGACTGAATGAATTGTATTTCGGTTTGAGAGCTCACCTTTCCTTTGCAGATCTGCATCAGACTCAGAGCATTTGAAATTGTGTATCTTCTCATTGTGGAGTCTTTGATGGCAGGGGTGTAAAGAAGTTCAAAGTAAACACCGCGATCTATTGCCTTCACATGAAAGAAAGAAAATAATCAAAAACCAAAAGCAGAGTCGCATACCAATCTTACGATGAGTGTCTATTATTGATGACTTCTTCGCTCAGTTCTACCGCTTTATGTACAAAACTAACGTGCGTCAGGAACTGTTCCAACAGAAACACACCGTAGTCTGAAGGGTGAAAATAAAGACATTGTGTCTGTATGCCATGTAAATGCACTTGAACTTAAGACTGTCAGGTAACTGAGGCTTATAATAAAAATAAAGAAAGAAAGAAAGAAAGCCTTCTCTTCCTCTCTACTTGCCAGGCTGTAACAGGCTTTCAGATGAGAGACAAACACAGTTGTTCAGCTGCAAGTGTGGAAGTCTCAAAGCGTGAGAGAAAGAGAACAGTGGGAAGTTTCCTCTCTTCAGAAGGCCAATCATGGCGCCAAACTCTGAAGAGCTGGTTAATCACTGGAGCATTTTATGAACAGATAGACACTGTAAAAATCGATATAACACTCCTGCAGCTTCACAGCTGGCCCTGAAGAGTATCACTTTCCAAAGTTGAGGGTTCTCCCTAGCACCCATCACCATAGTACTGAAGTACTGACTAATAGAGAAGTTATTCCGGGAGAAGAGTGAAGTTAATTAAATTAAATTGACAATTTTTGAAGGAAAGTAGATTGTAGTACAGTTTGTTATTATTTATTATTTACGTTGTGGTAGTGCCTAGGAGCCCAGCCATGGACCAGGACTTCATTATGCTAGGTGCTGTACAAACACAGAACAAAAGAGCATTAACCCACCCTCACAGCCCCTCTGTGAAACAGATATTCTCACTTTTGCAGATAAGCTCCTGGCTCTGTAGGTCAGCTCACTGCACAACACTATCTCACACTAGCGGTATGGAGCTTTATAGCAAGATGTTGCAGTACACGAAAGAGAACCTTCTTATTTCATTTGTCCAATTAGCTGCTGTGCCTGTCCTCCACATACACCCGAGCATGAGATTTATCAAACATCATCACTAGCGCTGGTCAGAACCAGGGAAACCTGCCTGCCAAACAGGTTTCAGTCAGAAACCTGACTGACTTCCTGCCAGCTTGCCTGCCCCAGTCCTCAGCAGCCCACCAGATGGACTGTGCCAGAGCTGGGGCTCTCAGGGTATGTCTACACAACAATGTAAGCCTCGGGTTAGTGGGACTCGAATCAGCTGACCCATGTCAGGGAACCCTGTGCTTGTGTCTCTACACTACATTTTAACCCTAGGTTAAGGATTTTCTGACCCATGCTTGAACCTAGGGCTCTGGCATCCACACTGCAGTGCACAGACCTGAGTCAAAGTAACCCTATCCCAGAGTGCCTAGCGCCACTTCTCGCCCCCGCAATGTCAACACTCTAGACCTAGGAATGGGATGCACTGTGGAAAACGCGACTGCCCACCCTGTTTCCACACTGGGGTGGTGCCATTGATGCGACTCAGGTGCCCATAAGAAGCCCACAAGTACATAAACTTCATAACTAGCTCCTTTGGTGGCTATCTGAGGACAATGACTGCAGTTTGAGGAGGCTTTATACTGAACTACCATCTAATCTGAGAATTGGGCTCTCTACCTCTAGGCTGAGTCACACTGGCGGGAAAATGCCCTTGTGCACCCGTTCTCAAGATACTTAGGACATCAGTGTTCAGGGCTTTCAAACTATTGAAATGAAACATTGCAATTCTTAATTTTTAAAATTGGATGCTCAGCAAAGGTGTTTGGTTGGTTGGATTTTTTTAAATTTATTTTTGTCTGTTTTGAAGTTTGACATAAAATGTAGATTTCAGAGGAAAAACACTCCCACCCCCAACAGCTGGCTGCTGCTGGCTGCAGAGTGGTAAAGTGCATCCCTAGGGCTTGGGGTACAATGTGCTCCACTGTACTCTATTTGCAACAGAGTGCAACAGACTGCACCACAGATTGTTGGCAGAGAGAGGACTAAAGAAGCTGCCCCAGGGAACTCTGGGATACATCCAGAGGCCTTCTGGGATCTGAGTCAAGTTGGAGTTGCGTGCACATAGGAAAGCAATAGGGCTCAGACCCTAGGTCCCAGCTTAACATGTGCTTGGACACTCCAGTCCTGCAGGGTCCTGGGGTACTAGGTTTGAGACCTAGGTTAACACATTTGGTGTGTGGACGCAAGGGGAGATTAGGCTTGAGCCCAGGCTTATATTGGTGTGTAGACATACCCTCAGGGTCCCTGTGCTGCCCAGCTCCCCATATGGAGAACTGCTGGGGTTCTGGGAGCCTCAAACATTTTGAGAGGTCAAAACAAAAATGTTGTTTGGGGGAAAAAAAATCCGAAACAAGATGCTGAAATTTCTGTTCTGTGAGAAATTTAGAAATTTCATTTTTCATTCCATATCAGAACAATTTTTTGTTGTTATTCCTATGGAACAGGAATTCAAGTTTCCAGCCAGCTCTAGCTGTACATTTTTCAACAACAAGGACTAAAATCTACCCATGGATGTCCACCCATGAGTAACTACTACTGACAAGGAGCTGATGCTGGTCCATATTCAAGGAAAGAATCTGACCTAAGTATCCAGACTAAGTTGTGTGGGCAGGATTTTATTTATAAAAGATAGAGTAAAAACAAAGCATCAGCCATTTATAAACTAACTTTTATCCAGTATCAAATATTCAGCAATTCCATTGGCTGGCACTGATTTCATTTAATGAAGCACTGCCTTACACAGATGAGACCTCAGGATAGTCATAGTGTAGAAAAGTAAGGAGGGAACACATCTTCAAAGAAAAACCACCCTGTAGTACAAGAGCAAGAAAAAAACCACTCCGGTGGAAAACCTCAGTTGTGTTAGTATTATATACTGAGTTTAATAACAGCAAATGATTTAGTTGCAAATTTACCATGTTAACAGGGGGTCTTCGGAAGTAGAATGGCAGCTTTTCTGTTACATTTATGCATATCAGATCCACATCTAGATTTGTGCAAGCGACCTACATCACAAAAATACAAACAGATAAGGCACCTTTAAGTGAGCTGCCAGCTTTAGACATGCAGACATTTGCTATATCACAGATATGTCAAAGGCATTTCCAGCATAGTCTATGTTTTAAATCCAAGAGCTGTTCCACGGGGATACCAGCAAGACACTGCAGCAGTGCCATGTGGGTATGTTGGATTTACTTATTTTTAAAGCACTTGGCACTTTTAAAGCACTTTTTCCATTAAAATAAACAGATAGCTTAGCAGTGGGCATCATTGCTTTGCTCTCAGTTGGTTGTAAGGCACCCCTTAAAGTGGGGTTAGCAAAGTGATCCACCCTTACCAGATACATTGCTAATACAGCAGAGCCTCCTTTTTCCAAACAAACTGCAAAGTTACTTCTCAAGTCCCAGAGGGATGATTCTTATTTGCTTTTAGGAAAAAGGATTTGGCCTAGGACAGCAGCACTTCAGACACTGCTAAGTGACTGTGGTTTTGGGTGACCAACTTGAGACCCATTAAAGGAGCCTTATCTTCAGAAAATGCTCAGCACCCACCTTCTGAGGGTCTCAAATTGGGTGCCCAAAATCACTACGCACTTTTAAAATCTTGGCACCAGGCTACTAGGGCACATCCCCACAATTTACATTCTCTTTAAAAAGAGAAGCGCTAAATGTGGCCAATGAACTGTCTAGAGACAGTTAACTCCCCATGAGGGGACCACGTGATTTATATAGTTTCTCACACAAGACATTAATTGCATACACTGTCTTGTTCATGCTATATATGCATACACAGTAAAGATGATTATAGGGGACCAGATTTTCTGGTCCATCAAGGCCATTTTAAGGCTGGAAGCCATAAAGTGGCCGGAGATGGTCAGTGCAGAATTCCCTGTGTGTGGGGGGGGAATTCCCCACTAGCACAACCTGAACCAGCCAAAGACCCCCCCAATCCCTTCTCCCCACCACTGTAAGGCAAGTAAGCGTGTCAGGGTTTTCCAGGGCACGGCACAGAGCTCGGCAGCTCCTAATGAGGGAACTGCATGTGGTTCCCTGCAGCATCACTTCTCTACTCTGTCTGAGCACAGCTTGGTTAGAATGGAGAATCTAGCCCATACGTTATCACCAGGTGCGCTGCAAAGCAGAACCCAGCTTCCCCCCCATTTTCTGTTTCTCAATGAAGTTCAGTTCAAAAGTCACTTTTGTTTTTTTGTTCTAAAATTAGCAATGTAGGGTCCTCCCTTTGTTCTCTTCACTCAACACTCTGGCAAATTTTTTGGAGGTGCTGAACCACGTCTCATAAGACCAATAGCAGAGGTGTAGCTCTCCCACATCCCTACCTACTAGCCTTGTATATCATCACTATTCCAGTCCTGCAAGGGGCTTACCAAGGTCCTCCAGGGAAGAGAGATTAGGAACACCAAGGTCTAAAATGCTTCAGCAGGCCATCTTTATACATCATAAAGGAGACGAGTAAACACTTCTGGTTTTGCTTCCTGGTCCCTTGAAGAAGGGATCTCTGTTAATCAGCCTCTGTCGGGGCGCACTCGACCCATACTGGATGGGGAAGTGTTAACCCTACATTATGGGATGAGGAAGCCATGCCTCAACTCTACTGAGCATGCTCCAAATGCACTAGTATAAAAGGGAGAAGCTCAACTCAGTTGAGGTGGACTGCTGGAGAGGAAGGATGCATGCCGTAGGCTCCAGCCAAAGCCCAAGGCCGTGGGAGCCGGAGACGCCGCAACCCAGGCAGATGCCAGGGTACCCAGGGAGGCCTCACAGAGCCTGGAGTCACCGGGGACAAAGCAGCCCAGGGAACCTGGAGACAACGGAGATGCCCAGGCCGCAGCAGCGGGAACCACGGCAGGAAGCAGCCCAGGGGAATTATATAGTGGCTTGATTAGAGAACCAGAACCTTTAGTCAGCATGTTTTGGTTGGACCCCCTGCTGACTCAGTGGCATGCACTCTTGCCACTACCAGGGCCCTGAGCTGGGGCCCAGTGGAGAGGGAAGGCCTGGGCCCCCCCTACCCGGGCCACCATCACCCCCCTTTTTTGTGCGTGACTGACTGAGGCCACTTGGCCTTACTGCTCTGCTAACGGGGCAGATTATTGACTGACTACTAGGACTTACTGCCCTGCGGACTGGGGGCGAATCCACTGACTTTGGCCACTAGGCCTTATTGCCCTGCTAACAAGGGCGGAACCATTAGTTTTGGCCAGCAAGCCTTACTGCCCAGCTGACTGGGGCAAACCTGGTGACTGTGATTAGGCTCCACTGCCCAGCTAACAGGGGCAAAGCTACTGACTTTAGTCACTGGGATTTACTGCCCTGCTGACAGGGGCGAATCTGTGAACTTTGGCACTAGGCCTTATTGCCCTGCTAACAGGGACAAGTATATTGGTTTTGGCCACAGAGACATAAACATGGGCTACTTACACCTGCCCCTATACCCTAAGGTGGGAGGGGGCACACACAACCCTGTCACACAGCCCACATTGCTGACGCAAGAGTCTCCAAAGCACAATTGTCTTACACCATGTACAAATGATTCCTAGATATACTGAAGAGGGCTTTGAGGAATATTGGCATTCCAAAATTTAGGCCCCATTTACCCTCCGTTTCAAACCAAGTTTGATAAATAGTGTTCAAAACCAGTTTAACTGCAGTTCTAGCTTAACAGATTTCCAATCAGCTGGCTATACTATCAGACACGCATTTCGCTGGAATGCTGTTTAAATGGAGTTTAAGAATGGTTCCTTGGTCCAAGTATGGACAGAGCCTTAACCTATTTTTATCCCCTTCCTTATCTACAGTCTAATGCTATCAACTGGAAAGATAGGCAACTCATGGGAAACCTACAGGAAATTGCAATCATCATTTTGGATTCTCTTTGGCTACTTACAAACTTTCTTTGATATTTAAAATGTCATCCTGGCCATTCCTGTTATCAAGATACTGACAAAGAGCCAAGGGGTTAGTGAATTTAGTGTGTAAATGTTGACAGTGAGCACAAACAACGCCCTCATTTGGCTCTGAATCATCCCCTACATGGGACAGCAGCAAGGGCACAGGAACTGGATACAGGTAGACACAAACAAGTGAATGAAAACAAAGGATCAGTCCACATTGCAATAAAAAAACTCAGGGCTGGCCTGTGTCAGCTGACATGGGATTGCAGGGCTCAGGCTACAGGCTATAAAACTGCAGTGTAGACATTCAAGCTCAGGCTGGAGCCTGGCCTTTGGGACCCAGCCTGAATGTCTGTACTGCAGTTTTATACCCCTGCAGCCCAAGTCAGCTGACACGGGCTAGCCACGCGTGTTTTGTTGCAGTGTAGACATACTCAAAAATACAAAACAGAAGTTCCAGCAGATGATGTGTTGTGGGATGACAGAGAACCAGCCTCTCTACACACCTGAGTTGGTTAGGAAAACATCTATTCCATGTCACGAATGTGCCATAACTGGAGGGGGAACTGTTCAAATTCAAGAATACCAGCCCAGACTCCCAGTGATTAGGAGCTGTCACAAGGAACAAAAAAGGAAAAGCCAAACTAAATAGAAAAAAGAAGCATGTTTAAAGGGAGAATTCCTAAATTGTCAAGAAAGTTGGAACATTTGCTGAGATCCACTCTACTCCAGTAATGGTCTTTGGATCAACCAGACAAGTCACACAGAGTCTGGTTGCCCAAACTTAAAAAGAAAAAAAATACATGGAGTCCTACCACTACAGTTCAGATCATGCACCCTCAATGGGGACAACAGCCTCATCTGGTGGACACATTGGTGTTGGCAGTAAAATAAATGAGTTATCCCTTGAAATTCCCAAAAACAAAAGGCTTACACTTTGGCAAAGTGATATTTTACTGATGAAGCCAATAAGATTTAAATGTTGACGTCTGAAGGAGATGCTTCAAAGGAAGATCAGATAGATGCTAGTGAAATACGACCTACCTATTAATTTATTTAACAATCAACAGGACATTCAGGCTCTAAAGAATAATGTATTGCTCTAATTTCTTGTGTAGACTGAACATTCCAATTCCAGTTGTTTTACATTGTTACTAGTGCCTCCTGGAAAGATCTTGAGCCACCTTAGGATAAAATAAATAGAATCATAGGACTGGAAGGGACCTTGATAGATGATCTAGTCCAATCCCCTGCATTGATGCAGGACTAAGGATTATCTAGACCAGTGGTTATCAAATTGGGGTACACATACCCCTAGGAGCACACGAGTTTTCATGGGGGGTAGGCGAGAAAAATCCTCTAACGGTGGACAACGCACTTTATTTAGTAAGACTTGGCAATCTAATCAATGTTTAATCTCCATTCAATTAAAACTGAAGCCGCACTGGTGCAAATTTCCTTTCTGCTGTGTGACTCAGAATCAGAAGTTTTCAAACTCTGGGGTGTGCCCCCTTAGAGCAGGGGTGGGCACACTACAGCCCGCGAGCCGTTTTAAGCCGGCCCGCGACCCTGCTGAGGAGCGAGGTCTGGGGCTTGTCCCACTCTGGTGCTCCAGCCGGGGTGCTGGGTCGGGGGCGGCACCACGCGGCTCGGCCCCACTCCGGTGCTCCGGTTGGGGTGCTGGGTTGGGGGCTGCAACTCTGCCCCATCCCTGATCCCCCTCCTGCTCTCTGAATCCCTCAGTCCCATCCCAGAGCACCCTCCTACACACCAAACTCTTTATCCCCAGCCCCACCCCAGAGCCCTCACCTCTTCCCGCACCCCAACCCCAATTTCGTGAGCATTCATGGCCCGCCATACAATTTCTATTCCCCGATGTGGCCCTCGGGCCAAAAAGTTTGCCCACCCCTGCCCTAGAGGGACAAGGAGGAATGTTCACAGGGGCAGGGCTTGGGGAGGAAGCTCTACCTCACCTCATAGGTCCACCCAGCCCGTCTGGTTGGGGGGGGGGGGGGGGGGGGAGGGAAGGTTGCAACCAAAAACTGTAACTCAAGGGGGGAGGGGGTTTCAGCTCAAAAACTTTGAGAAGTGCCACTACCATCCCCATCCTGAGCGTTCCTTTGAACCCCCAGGGGGGCACACAGTTTGAAAACCTCTAGAAGCTGTTGCTAAATGGAAGGCAGAACCCCCCGCCCCTGCACACATTGCTTCTGCCTATCTCAGATAGGAGTACGTGATAGACTACATTATTTGGACAGGAGTACACAGCCTAAAAACTTTGAAAACCACTGATCTGGACCAGCCCTCACAGGTGTTTGCCTAACCTGTTCTTAACCTCCAATGATGGATAGAGATTCCACAACCTCCCTAAATAATTGGTTCCAGTGGTTAACTACCCTTAAAGTTAGAAAGTTTTTCCTAACCTATATCTCCCTTCTTGCAGATTTTTTCTGATGTCATTTGCATCTTTCAAAACCTAAAAACAGAAAGAGGAAGACAGTCCAAGGTACCTTAGAAAACTATTCAATACGAGGAACATTAATTTAAAAGAAAAATCAATCAAATGGTAGTTTTCTTAAACTATAGTTGTTACAAGTAAGATTTAAGATTACTATGGTTGAAAGATATTAGAAAAAAAATCTTTCAGTGTGTTTACTTTATATAGTCAAATTCTACCTCTGTCAGTTTCCTGTACATACGAGTCTTTCACAAGGCAGAGGTAAATTTTTTTTTTTTTTTTTTTTAAAGCAGGGAAGTTTGATGGTTAAATTACAAAAATAGGCTGGGGAGGCAGGAGCATACAGTGGCAGCTGTAGTAACAGAAAATTGTTTTCAGCCATTTTTTTAAATAGACTCCATTCCAAGTTGGCAGACTTCCTTTGAAAGTGAATACTAGCATTCCCACCAAGAGATTCAGTACGCTAGTTGTTAGTCCATCGTCTCCCACGTTAAAGATCAGTTTGTTCACTGTCAGTCAGACTAGCAAAAGCACACGGTTACTTGCTACTCATGCTTGGAATTCTGCAGTTAGAGAAGCCTAATGAGTTTTCAATCAATGAATCCACATGACAATTTTATGTGTGCAAAACATTTTGATAAATGACAGGTTGTGTCAGACCGTCAGCCTGATTGGGGCACTCACACCAGCTATGCAAATATCGCACATTTTAACACCTTGTATACGAGACACAGGGAGGTAGCGAATGTCTACTGCCTGACTAGTTAATCCAGAAACCACTTTGCATTAGATAGTGCTTTAGAACCAATAGTTTTCTGGCCATGGTGTTTGTTCAAGATATATTGACAAAGAAACAGTACAACTTAGTGTGCAGTAGAATGCTCAATAACCACCGGAGTCTGATTGCACATTAAGTGTATTTCCACAGCAACTGTAAAATGCTTAAAAACATGATGGCCAGAAAACGCAGTTGATCAAGAAGCCGAACCTTCTCCTGTCTGACAGAATGACTCTGAAAAGATATAGTACTGCAAGGGGAAAATGTAATTTCTACTACTAATTATTTGTATTACTGTAGTGCCTAGGAGCCCTCATCATGGACCAGAACCTCACCATGCTAGGTGCTGTACAAAGACAATCCCTGCCTCAGAGAGCTTACACTCTAAGTAGAAGACAACAGATGGATACATGCAGACAGATGGAGTAGGACAAGGAAACAATGAGCACTATTGGTCAGCATGATAGGCTGTGATTTCAGGTCACTAGTGGCCTAACCACTGTCAAGTTTTCTGTAGGCTTCACAGCGCAAGTGAGTTTTAAGGGGGGGGGGGGGGTTGAGGAAGGTAATGAGCTGGTTTTGCAGATGTTTACAGGGAGCTCCTCTCAAGCCTGAGGAGATGGAGGGAAAAAACCCATAAAAGTGCTTGTCTGAAAATTAAACAAAAGGGAGATGGAGGCTGGTATTATGAGCCAATTAGAGGCAGGAGGAAACCTCTTGATACTCAGTGAGAGATGATAGGTAGGGTGAATGTCACCTTACTGGATAAGAGTAGAACAAATTTTCTCTATCAACTACAAAAACTGAACCACATTAGATCATATTCAAACACACAAAACTGCCTTTATAAGTTGACAGGAATAACAATACAAATTTTAAAGGGTATAAAATAGCTGTATTTTGAGTGATAACCAATATGAGAAGCAAGCCTTATTTAACTGGTTCCTGAATATATATCACAGAAAGATTAAACCACTAAAAGTGAATCTTTCTCAGGAGTATGGTGTGGAGCCCTTTCACTGTGATAGTTTGTAGTGTCCAAAACATCTGTTTAAAATATAAGAAGATTTCCGTGTAGCAACACATTCAGAGACTGAATCTTTACCAACAGGGAACAGGGTAAACCTGAAAGTTTGTTTTGAACTATCACACTATTGTGTTCAAGAAAACTACAGCTTTCCCTTAAATATTTTTCTCCTCTTAAATGCTTTTGCCTGGGTTTACTTCACTTCCTGCAGCTTCAGTGCTGCCCTTGGCAGCAGAAGGGAAAACTGCACACAAATATTTTGTAAGAAAAACCATGGTTTTGCAAGAGCAAAGCTTTCTCCTCCTACATTTGGCAAAAGCCAGTCTCAATGCCAAGGGAGACTTTTTTTTTTTTTAAATGGAAACATTTGATTTAGGAAAATACATTCTACATGTGCAGAGACTATAGAAGCAAAGCTGTGTCCTGCCCTACCCTCCTCCACCCTATTTTGTTTTTTTTTTTACAAAATGATTGGCTGCTATTTCCATATGGCTTTTCAGTAAGAGATCTCAGACTTTTTTTGTGGGGGATGGGTGGTAGGTCAGTGAGAGAAAGTCACCCACAAAACCCCACTGCTCAAACATTTAAATCCTACATTCCTTCAGTCATCACAAAGCATCATTTCAACAGAGTTCTAAAACAATTCCTACTAAGCCAAAGAGCTAATGAGCTGAGGAAGGTGTTCAAATTTAGGAAGTCAAATGGTTTGAGACAAACTTTCTAAACACTGACAGCTTAACATGGGTAATGGATGTTTTTCTCTCACTGCCACTTGGTGTGCTTTTTCTGCCTTGCACTCTATCAAGTTTGAGATGAAATCCAAGCAGAACACTTGCCTAATCCAACTCAAAGCACTAAACATTATTCCAGCATTGGCAGCTACGATCACAAATGGATTCTCAGATGCGTCGAGAGAGGATATATATATGTGTAGTTAATACTTACGTGAAACAGTTTCTCTGTCTTTGGAAACACTGCTATGATGTCATACAATCTTATATTTGTAGATGTTGATCTCTGACAAAAAGGAAAAAAAATCACGCTAATTTATGGAAGATGCTAAAGGTATGTACTATGAAAATTGCCAAAACAACAACTAATAGAAGCCACGCTTCTCCAATTGTGAGTTGTAAAACCAAACCACTCCTATTAAGGCTCTATTAGCAGCCCTATCTGCTGACGGTGTTTCACCACGGTCATTATTTTGGCACTCATTCTACACAATAAGTAAAGCACTAGCGACTGTTTGCCTTGTAAGCCACACACATGTCCTACTTTATCACTTAGAAATGTAAGTCCTCCCCTCGCCCAAGTTATTAGAACACCCAGGAAAACTCCCTGGAGCCTCAGGAGGGAGGAGGGGAGAGGGATAGTTATGCTGGAGTTCAAGTTTAAAAAAAATTAAACAAACAAATGCAGTATCAGCTCTATTGTCATATTTTAAAATCTGAACTCAAGTTCTAGAGATGGGGTGATGATTTCATGTTTTAACACTTCTTCCCCCACCTTATCACATGGGTTGGTAGCAGCACTTTACTTGAAGCCTTCAGGCATGGGAACAGAACTCTGATTTCTCATGGCAGCATGTTACACCATTAGTAAATCACCAGTGCAGAGCACATCCCAGTTTTATAAAGTGAGATCTTCAGAGAGTGATGTGATTGTAAGGAGACATTATAGCTCAGCAAATTAGTGCAGTATTTTTTGTGAAATCCATAAAATTTCAAAAATAACATTTTACTATGAAGAGAAAATACAACTTACAAAATAAATACATTTTAAAACACTTACCAATACATTGCAGTGAGAAGGATCAGAAACTACAAGCGTTAGTCTGGTTACAATTTTAATTGGTTTGGATTTTCCCTGTAAGCAAAATAAACCATCAAAGAGACTGTTGACGAAAGTACAAAGCAAAAACCTAGCTAATAGATTTTCATGCCTATTATTATATATAGAGAATGATGTTTTGTTTATATTTTTGACTATACCAATTTTCTGATCACTTCTAAATATACTCTTCATATTTTTGTCTTCCTAATTTTAATGCTTTGCTTCTGTATTTTTTTGGTACATTTCTGCTCTTCAGAAACAGTGGATTTTCTTGTATTTCTTTGACATCTGTTTTTGCTTTAAACAAACGAACAAAAAAATCAACACAGCAGAGTAACAACACATTTTATTGTGTTACTGCTACTGTTCTCTAATCAAAGAATAAGGGCACTACAAATGCAGTTTTAAAATTGAAGTCCATTTTTATATATACACCTCTACCCTGATATAACGTGACCTGATATAACATGAATTCTGATATAATGCGGGTAAAGCAGTGCTCCGGGGGGGGAGGGGCGGGGCTGCGCACTCCGGTGGATTAAAGCAAGTTTGATATAACGCGGTTTCACCTATAATGCGGTAAGATTTTTTTGGCTCCCGAGGACAGCGTTATATCGAGGTAGAGGTGTCTTGCAGTTTGCAGAAGATAATGCTGCCCACTTCTCGTTTACAATGTCACCTGAAAGTGAGAATAGGTGTTTGCATGGCACCGTTGTAGCTGGCGTGGCAAGATATTTATGTGCCAGACGCGCTAAAAATTCGTATGTCCCTCGATGCTTCAACCACCAGTCCTGAGGACAGGCGTCCATGCTGATCACGGGTTCTGCACAATAATGATCCAAAGCAGTGTGGATCGACACATGTTCATTTTCATTATCTGAGTCAGATGCCACCAGCAGAAAATTGATTTTCTTTTTTGGTGGTTTAGGTTCTGTAGTTTCTGCATCAAAGTGTTGCTCTTTTAAGACTTCTGAAAGCTTGCTCCACACCTGTCCCTCTCAGATTTTGGAAGGCACTTCAGGTTCTTAAACCTTGGGTCAAGTGCTGTAGCTATCTTTAGAAATCTCATGTTGGTACTTTCTTTGCATTTGTCAAATTTGCAGTAAAAGTGTTCTTAAAATGAACAACATGTGCTGGATCATCATCCGAGATTGCTATAGCATGAAATATATGGAAGAAGGTGGGTAAAACAGAGCAGGAGACATACAATTCTCCCCCAAGAAGCTCAGTCACAATTTTAATTAACACATTTTTTTAACAAGCGTCATCAGCATGGAAGCATGTCCTCTGGAATGACGTCCGAAGCATTAAGAGGCATATGAATCTTTAGTGCATCTGGCACATAAATATCTTGCCACGCCAGCAACAACAGTGCCATGCAAATGCTTGTTCTCACTTTCAGGTGACACTGTAATTAAGAAGTGGGCAGCATTATCTCCATAAATGTATACAAACTTGTTTCTCTTAGCGATTATCTGAACATGAAGTAGGACTGAGTGGACTTGTAGGCTCTAAAATTTTATATAGTTTTATTTTTGAGTGCAGTTATGTCACAAAAAACCCTACATTTGTAAGTTGCACTTTCATGATAAAGAGACTGCATTACAGTACTTGTATGAGGTGAACTGAAAAATACTATTTCTTTTGTTTATCATTTTACAGTGCAAAAATTTGTAATAAAAAATAATATAAAATGAGCACTGTCCACTTTGTATTCTGTGTTGTAATTTAAATCGATATATTTGAAAATGCGGAAAAACTTCCAAAAATATTTAATAAATTTCATTTGGTATTTTATTGTTTAACCGTGTGATTCAATCATGATTAATTTTTTTTAGTTAATTGCGATTAATCCACAGTCCTAGTTAAGATTTTGTCACAGTTATTTTTAGTAGAAGTCATGGGCAGGTCGTGGGCAATAAACAAAAATTCATGGGAGCCCTGACCTGTCCATGACTTTTACTAAAAATAACAGGGGGAGAGAGGGCTGAGGGAAGGAATGACACCTGGATCCTCATGGGGGAGGAGGGACTGACAGCCCCAGCCCCACTGAAGGGGCGCAGTCTTGGCTCCAGACACTGCCAAAGCCGTGGGGGAAGGGGGGCACAGTCCCGGCCCAAAGGTATGGGGGGGGGGGGGAGAAGAGATGCGCATGGCCCTAGCCCCGGCTGAAGCTGCAGGGGGAAAGGAGGGGTGAGCACAGCCCTGACTGCGCCCTGACTGCCTGAAGCCAAAGTCATGGAGGTCCAAAAAAGTCACAGAATCTGTGACTGACCTCTGTGATTAAATCGTATCCTTAATTATCATGTGCAGGTGGAATTTAAACTCTAACATACCTGTACAACAGGCAAAGATGGAAACAGTTCTGAAGGAGATATTGGTTTGACAATCTCCTGAAACAAAAAAAACAAAAACACTATGGTTAAAATGTATTAAACATGGGGGATAAAAAATTTAGGCCCAAACGGTACAGCTTCTAGATAGATGGGGTTACAAAATTATAGTTTAGTCATGTACTGAAGGATCCTGTAATTCCCTAACTTGCTTCCTTCTTAGGTCACTCATCTAGATGTATGCATAGTTATGAATTTATTACTAAGTACAAATAAAGAAAACAAGAATAAATATTGAAACAGAGCCCTACCTGTTTCTTTTCTTTGAAATCAATGACATGGTTAATAGCAACAGTTGAATATCCCACTAGAAAAGGTAAACATATGGTAAGTTTGTTTTGTCCAATTTACTATTTAATAGAAATTAATCAGAATAGAGAGATTTAAGATTAGCAATTAAACTCCACACATCATTTACAAATCTGAAAGGTTTCTTTGTGTAATAATTTGAGATTTCTGAAAACAGAAAATCAGTAGGAAACATGATGCCTTAACATTAAAAATTCCCCCCCCCCCTTTAAATACATGAAGAATTATGGTCCCAGTCCTGCAAACAATTATGCAAATGCTGAATTGTAAGAACACAAGTAATCCCATAAATTCAATGGGACTACTTGCTCCTTAATGTTAGAGCACATGCACAATTGCTTATAGGACCAGTGCCTGAAGGTGTATGTCTACTCAGAAAGAAAGAAAAAAACAAACAAACAAAAAAATGCACAAAAACACCCCGCTGCAGAGAGTCTGAGGGTATGTCTACAATTAGACACCTACAGCTCACCTGGGCCAGCTGACTTGGGCCATGTCTACACTTACATGGCTGTGCCGCTGTAAGATTGCTCATGTAGGCACGTTATGCTGACAGGAGAGCGCTCTCCCGTCTACATCATAAAACAACGTCAATGAGTGGTGGTACCTATGTCAGCTGGAGAGCGTCTCCCGCCGACATAGTGCAGTGGACACGAGTGCTTATGCTGGCAAAACTTATGTCACTCAGGTGGGTGTTTTTTTCACACCCCTAAGCGACAAAAATTTTGCTGACGTAAGTGCTAGTGTAGACATGACCTTGGACTCACGGGGCTCAGGCTAAGGGGCTGTTTAATTGCAGTGTAGACATGGGGCTCAGGCTTCCTGAGCCCTGGGAGCCTCCCACCTCACAGGGTCCTAGGATCCAGCCTGAGCCTGATTGTCTACAACACCACAATTAAAAAGCCCTTTAGCCGGAGTCTGAGTCAGCTGGCACAGCCAGCCGCATATTTTTAATTGTGTGGTGTAGACATACAATCAGAGCCAGGTCAACTGACTCAGGCTCCTGCTGCAGGGCTAAAAAAATAGCAGTGTAAACATTCAGGATCCAGCTCCAGCCCGGGCTCTGAAACCCAATGAGACCCTCCCCCTCCCTGGGGCTCCAGCCTGAGCTAGGGAAGCTACATAGCAAAAATTCCTGACTACCAGGGTGGCTAGTATTACAGCGAAGTTTTACTAGCAATAGTGCACATCTGCCACGATGGAAAGGGAACACGTACACTGGCTTATTCATTGGACCGATCATAAGAGTTAGCCATGTTATCTTTCCAGCCTCAATACACAGGAGAAGTTAAACTGTATTGCATGATGTAATGCAAACAGAGAGACTTAAAACTGGCCAGTAAAACTTATTTTGTTAAGAATGCCCCACAATGCAGTTTGTTTGCTAAACACGGCATTACCAACGGTGCTAAGACAAACACGAACAGACACACAAAAACTGTAGCATGAGGTTGGCTTCCAAATTAGGAGATTTAACACCCCCCTCCCCCATCACATTTAGTTTCAGTCTGGGGATCTAGTCGAAAGGGAGACTGGAAAACCATGTTCTCTCAGTCTAGAGCAGGTCGCCGCAGTGCAGAGAGCACAGGTGGATGGCACAGTTTCAAACGAACGCCCCAGGCTCTGGGAACCAGGCGGAGTTGGCAGGACGATTCCGCACCCAAATCCCGAGACAGTCACTGCGACCACTGAGGCTGGTGCTACCAGCACAAAGGCTACTGCTTACTACCAACAAGGGGGAGAAGGCGGAACAGCCGCACTCTCCGCACCTCGGCTCCACCCCGCAGGGCGGGCCAACAGCCCAGCGCCTAGGGAAGGGGGCATTCCTCGCACGCACGCTGCCGCCGGAGAGCGCCCAGCAGTCCGGCTCTTGCAGCAGGAGTCAGCACCGCCCCCGTGGGCTTAGAGGTGCCCGGTGCTACCCACCCCGAGCCCCGCCCCGCCCAGGGCCTGACAGGCTGGTTGAGCTGCGCGGAGCCCGCCCAGCGCCCCGGGAGAGGCAGGGCGGCCGCTACTCACGGTGCGCGGCGGCCTCCAGCAAACTCTGCAGCGACTTCCTCTCCAGCGCGCCCGGGACGTTCAGATCCGCAAACACAGCAGCCATGCTGCAACCACGTGGCACCAACAGCCTGGGGGCTGCAGCAGTGCGCGTGCGCCTCCGGCCCGGCTCCGCTCAAGGCATGCTGGGAGTTGTAGTTTGGTAGCTGTGACGGTGCATCCCCTTCCCCGCCCAGCCGGCCTGCCTGCCTCCCAGCAGCGCATGACGAGTGACACCGACACTGAGCGCAAGGCCCCGCGCTCGGTGCCCACACGGCGGCCACCTCGGCCCCCGGACTCTCCCGGCTGCACCCAGGGCAGGTTCCCCTCAGTGCAAACGCCGGGTCCGCTCCCCCAGAGCGCCGCGCCGTCTGCGAGCATCTCAGGCGCACAGCGCTTAGCACTCTGGGGGCAGCCAGCTTGGGCCAGGGGCTGTCAGCCTCGCGGCACGGCCCCCGCCAGGAGAGCAGAGCCCGTGTGCGCAACAGGGAGAACGTGCGGCAAAATGTCTCAAGTGGAGACAGCATCCGCCGCAGGCCCCAGCGTGCGGAGGCCGGGGCAGCTTTCTGTGGGCAAGGGGCAGCACCCACGTTAATGCTGCTTCCTGCCCCTACCTGGGGATTCCTTCCCTTGCCGATCCCTGGGTTCGGGATGCTGAACCCCCAGTGCATCAGCCGCAGAGGCACATTTCAAAGAAACTCAGAAAGGTGAATCTCAGAGTTTCTGACCCCCTCAAGCCCCCTCCATAGATGCCTCCCCAGGAGGGGATAACCTGGCTCTTTAGCTACACTGTAGCTCGGTATATAGATATTTTGTGGAGGTGGAATCCTTTTCCGAAACGAAGTTGAAACAGAAGACCTGGTGGTGGGCTCCTTGTTTGCTGGAAAGAACAGCACTGTAGCCACTAGATGGAGCAGCTATATTAAACTGAATGATTACCAATGAAATTATTTAAGGCATCAACGGAGCATTGACAATGACAAGAAAAGGGGAAAATGGGTTTTTAAAACTCCTCATTTTCTGATCGGTTACATTTGAAATGTAATCGACGTTGTTTATAAATAACTATACATTTGGCTTACATACACTATTCATGCATTTTAATCTCTGTTAGTGAACCTCACCCTCAAACCAGGATTCACATTCAGGGAAAATATCAGACAAGTTCTAGTGGTTGAACATTTAAAGAAAGTAGGGGGGACCTAGATGGTCATGTAGGTACCTAGATTAATAGGCAACTAGTTAACTACATATTTTCAACACAAAAGAGTCAGGGTTGCATTTAGTTTAAGTTTTGGGTGAAATAATTATTTTATTTGTACCAGTTAATGCATCTCTCATTATAACTGCCTAGATATACTGCTCTTTCTAATACCAGTGCTTTAGTTCTCTTATTACTTAATCTTAAAGGCTCCTTCCTGGGTTATCCTAAATGTATCTGTTGCAATTATCACTCATTCAGTACAACCTATCGCTGTTGTAACTATGCACACAACATCGATTATACAAACAATGGGAGAGAGTGAGTGAGCCAGCATTTCTTCTTCTCAGGGTCTTTGGAGACTGCTATGGTGAAAATATGTATCTTACAGTTGGAATGGAAAACATCAATACTGGGACACTTCTTTACTTCCTTTATGAGAAAATACCAGAGCCTAGGGATGGCTGTAGAGAAGTCTTTATTTCCTGCTACTGCAGACTTATATCTGGACTTAAGATGGATGGAATTTGGTATTTGGGTGTCAAGAGTCAGTTATGAGTCCAACATGACCCAAAAAGCTGCAGTTTTCTTAACTGCTAGGGGAAAATGATGGTGTCAGTCAAGGAGAAGGTGAGGTGATCTCCAGCCCTTGAAGAATTCCTTCTCTCAACTAGCACCTCTTAGGTCTTGGTTCAGGTTGAGCCAACTATCCTTTTTCCAGGTGCCAGTCTCCTTGATACACTGGAATAAATAGCACCGTTGCACTGAATGAAAAAGAAACGGAGTTATGTGTCATTGGCAATATTTCTTGCACTGCAGCCTGTCCGTTTTACAGTGTCCTGTAATGGTAATACACAGGTGTTAAATAGGAGCAGCAATAACAGAAGGAATTTATGCATCACAACTGTTGGAGAGGGGAAGCAGCTGCCCATCGTGACTCTAAAAGGAATAAGAATAGCCAGCTTAGTGCCATTTTGTTGACTCCTGCCACAAGAAGTAGCTGAATCAACATTACTTCATGTTTGACAATTTTGAAGGTGGATGACAGATGAGAAAGTATCAATATCATAGTTTGCTTCTGTATGTTGCCATAAGAGGTCTGTCCAACAGTATAGCCAGTGCTATTGGTGTGCCAATCAGATGCAGTCCTGAAAGATGTTTTAAGGAATTTCCTTTGACATAGCTGAACATGGAAAAGCTGTAGGTATTATTTCAGGTTTTCTTGAGCTAAGTTTAGGGCTGAATTTGGTTTAGTTTTTCTTCTTGCATTTGTGATGAATTCAAGACTTGCTTTTTAATTATTGAGTATTCATATTGTGGTAATGCTCAGAGGCCCGTCAGGATCTGGGCCCTATTGTGCTAGGTGCTGTACAATGCATAAAGACAGTCCTTGTCCTGAGACACTTACATACAATGTAAAGCCCTGATCAGGTAAACTGATCTGTATTTGTAGCCCCACTGACTTTAATGGGGCTTTGCTTTCTGGAGCAACTTGCAGGGTCAGGGCCATAAACCATGGCCCAGATCCTCAGAGGTATTTAGGTGCGGGGGGGGGAGGGGCAAGTAGGGCAATTTGCCCCGGGCCCCACAGGGGCCCCCCGAGAATATAGTATTCTATAGTATTGCAACTTTTTTTTTATGGAAGGGGCCCCCGAAATTGCTTTGCCCCAGGCCCCCTGAATCCTCTGGGTGGCCCTGTTTAGGTGCGCAACTTCTATTGATTTTAACTGGCTCTGTGTGAGAAAACCTATGCCTCTGGATGGAGCCTCATTTTGTATGTTGCTTAGGCCTTGATCCTACAACTGCTTTTGTTTGGACAGACCCCAGTCTCTGTTAAAACACTTGTGTTCCAGCACTGTTAGCCAAAAACCTCTAATGTGTCCTGCTTCCACCCTTACCGACCCTAAATCCCTCCTGGTGAAGCCACGTTTCCCTTCAGCTAAATTAGTTTTTGTGATCTCAATACTGAGCATAGTTTGGGCCAGGTAGTGCATTTGTCTGGGACTCTCCATGCAGATTCCGAGGGTGCTCACATCCAGCCACGTACCCTGAATTGTGCTGGTGCACTTTCAACAGACAGCTCATGGCAGCTAATGTGAGACTTGCCATAGCTCTGAGTTTAACCCTTCTGGCCGAGCATTTCTTATTAAGTACTCCTATCTCAGTAATTCACTAATTTCATGCTCCTGTTCACCATAGCAGTGCCCTTGCTTGTTTTTGTTGGTGCAGGATGAATTTTTTGTGGTGGTAGAACTTGTCTCCCAGAGATATAGCACCTTCACCATAAGTTTTGCCTTTTCTTGTTTTCAGGTGAGATGCCTCCATAACAGTTTCTGGGTAACTGCACCTGTGTTCTCCCATCCCCACTGTGTAGTTTACTTCAGGGGTTCCCAGTCAAGTCTCAGCTCTCATCTGTCGCTGGGCAGGAACCCTAGTCCCACTCCCTTCTGACCAGATGGTTTTAAGGCTGCACTTACACTGTGATATTCCCAGCAAACCAGTCTGTCTAAAGGCTACCGCCTGTGCTTTGCTTTCTCGTCAAGGGCTATGACCAGGGTATTGCAGCCATCACAAGTTACCACACAGCTCTTTCTAAGCAAGCCATGGTGGATAGAAATCAATGATTTAAAAAAACTTGATTTTTTAAATTTAAATCAGATTTTTTTGATAAAATGTGTCTTGAGGGAAAAACCTATCTAAAGATAGACACATTATAGCTCAAAGATATCTCAGCATGGAATAGGGATTATCAATTCCAATTCTATAGTATGAGACAATATATTCATGCAATGTTTAAGAAAAAATTTGTAAACGAGTTCCAATAGTTCATGGATTAGGGACCCAATCTAATGGGGTTCCAGGGGTTTCTGTATAGATTATTTAGGTTAATCTTTCTATCTACCCAATGGGACTAAGTGCTCAGTCTAGAACAGGGCTCAGCAATCTATGGCACAAAGGCAGCACGCGAGATGATTTTGAGTGGCACTCACACTGCCCAGGTCCCGGCCACCAGTCCCGGGGGCTCTGCTGCCATCCTGGTGTCCTGGACGCTGGCCCCCTGTGACACGGGGTCCTGTCCGTTGGCCCCATTCAGCCCGCTGTCGGCCCCGGGTCCTGGCCACCGGTCCCAGGAGCTCTGCTGCTAGCCTGGGGTCCTACCGCCAGCCCCCTGCCACCCGGGGTCCTGTCTGCCGGCCCCGCTCAGCCTGCTGCTGAGTCCCAGGGGCTCTGCTGCCATCCTGGGGTCCCGTCCGCCGGCCCGGGGCTCTGCTCCTGGCCTCAGCTTGGGGCTCTGCAGCTGACCCCAGCTGCCTGGGGCAGTGAGGGATGCAGACAGGGGCAAGAGGGGGCTCAGTTTAGCACCCCACCTTAAAAATTGTTCCAGTGCCACTATACTGGGATATTTTTAAGTCCTGATTTGCTGCTTACATCACTATCACGTCACGTGTAACAGTGCCGTCTGCCGCATTTATTTTTCCACTGTAAGTTGAGGGGTACATTTGACAAAAGCAAAGTTAGATGTCTGTTCATTTCAGCCTTCTTGGACAGACACATTTGGATTTATTCAAAAGAAGGACCGTGCTGTTTGTGCTTTCTGTTGTGAAATTGTTGTTTGTCGCACATCAAGTGTTTGATGACATTTACAAACGAAGCACGGGCAAACTTTTCTTGACAAAGCAGACAAGACTGAATCGATCAAAAAGGCAGTAGCAAGATATGAGAAGCAAAGCAGTGATTTTAAATGCTTAAGTGTAAGTAAAAATCAAGCCACAGAAGGAAGTTATAAGATTGCACAGGTTTCAGAGTAGCAGCCGTGTTAGTCTGTATCGGCAAAAAGAAGAACAGGAGTACTTGTGGCACCTTAGAGACTAACAAATTTATTAGAACATAAGCTTATATGCATCCGAAGAAGTGGGCTGTAGTCCACGAAAGCTTATGCTCTAATAAATTTGTTAGTCTCTAAGGTGCCATAAGATTGCACAGTGCAGTGCAAAAAAATGGAAAGCCGTTTACAGATAGGGAATATATAAAATAATTTTTTCTCAGAAATTCTGAGGTTTTGTTCAATGATTTGCCAATAAAGATGCGTAACTAAAATAAAAGAACTGCTTGTCTCTGCCAGAACAGTTGAGAGATGCGTAAGTGAAATGGCAGAAAACATTAATGAAAAGCAGACGACTGCATTAAAAGATACAACAGTGTTTAGCATTGCAGTTGATGAGAGGGTGGATATAAATGATGTCCCACATTTTGCAGTTGTTGCCAGATATTGTGCTTCCGATGAAATCCAAGAGGAACTTTGTTGCCTAAAACCCCTGCATGGCACTACAAAGGGGGAAGATATAGGGAAACTTTTGTAAACCATTTTGAAGAATGAGGAGTTGACATCAGAAAAATATTTTGTATGACAACAGATGGTGCTTCTGCCATGGTCGGAAAACAGAAGGGATTTGTAAAGTTACTTGAAGATCAGATTGGCCGCCTGACAGTCAAATTTCACTGTATCATCATCAAGAAAACCTGTGTGCTAAAATTTCAAATTCAGAGCTTAATAATGTGATGAATACAGTGGTGCAAATTGTAAATGTCCTTGTTGCTCAATCTGCTTTGACTTACAGTTTCAAGCACTGCTAGAAGAGATGGACAGTGCTTATAATTCCACTTCACAGCAACATTTGGTGGCTAAGTCGTGACAAGGTTTTGGTGCGCTTTGTAAACTGTTTTGATGCAATCAAGGCCTTTTTGTCGGAAAAAGGACAAAACTACCTTGAACTGGATGATGACAAATGGCTGTGTAAGCTCATGTTTCTAACACCGCTCACCTAAACGAACACAACCTACATCTCCAGGGTGCAGGGCAATCGGTTCTGGATCTTTATGAAACCTGGAAGGCATTTGTTGTAAAACTTGCAGTTTTTTCTCGGGATATTTGAACTTCGACCTTCCGCTACTTCCAACACATAAAAGAGCTATCGAGACGTTGCACCGTCAATGTCGATGATTGGAATGTACATGCAAGAACTGGAATCAGAATTTTCTGACAGATTTCAAGATTTCCAGTGATTTGGCCCGAAGCTTTCTTTTCTAATTAAACCTGAAAAGTTCAACGGAAGCGACTTGGATTTGTCTTTATTTCAGTGGATGGGTGTTGAAGATTTAGAAATGCAGCTCATTCCGTTAAAAAGCTCAGAATTGTGGGCATCAAAGTTTGGAGATCTGCTGAGTGCACTTGAAGCTACCGAGAGAGATCATGGGGCCTCTGTTATGACCTGCTGGACATCCCTGCCAGTGAAATTTAACTGTTTGAAGAAAATTGCGTTTGCAATGCTTTCAGCATTTGGATCCACATACCTGTGTGAACAGGTATTTTCACACATGAAATCTATCCTCTGTCCTTCTTGGAGCCCGTTAACAACTGATCACTCAGAAGTCTGTGTGCATCTTAAAGTATCCAAATATGTGCCAGACATTGGAAAACTCAGCAAGGAAAAGCAAGGGCAAGGATCACACTAAAATTCATATGCTTGTTTTGTTAAAGCATTATATGTTTGCTGTTGAAGAAAAAAATCCAGAATACATAATGTTGTTGTTTTAGTTGAATAAAACAATTTAAATGTCTGTCTGGTGATGTTCTCCTCCTAATACAGCACAAGAAAATCCTCCAAATATTAATGATTAACCTGCTGAATTGGAGATAGTTCACCTCCCAATGACTTCATAAATATCAGCTTCAGTTACATTTGGTGAATGAAATAATCAAACAATCATTCATTTTCTGATATAGCTGTAAAACTAATTTTTCAAATTTGTTTTCAAAATAAATCACTTTAAAAAGGTATAGTGTGTACCTTCTAAAAATGAAACCTACATCTATCTGAGTTGTGAAGAATATGTATTAAGATTATAACAACCAACAAGAATGCACTTTTATGTAGAAATCCATGATTAAATCGAGTCTTCCTGACTAGTGATTTAAATCAAATCCATCCTGAAGCAAGCCCATTTATTCTTAAGGTAAAAGTATTACAGAGAAAACATCTGAAAACAATAAACAGATTTAAACATACATTAAAGATACCAGGAGTCACCTATCATTCTTAGGGGCCCTAGTAGGCCAAAGACTTTCCAACCCTTCCACAATGGGTGGGGCCCCTCTAGGACAGAAGGTCTTGTCCATTTGCTGGAGTAGAAAAGATCTGGTAACAATTCAGGCTCATCCTTTTATACCAAAAGACCTTTCTTTATTTCTTAGTCTCTAGAAAACCCACTTGAACTAGCTGTTTAGTTTGTGATTGACTTTAATAACCCCCCTTCCCGACACACACATTATTTTTAGTTCCTGGAGGACCTGTGGTTACCCTCTTCCTGGAGAAAAACACAATCATACTCATATATAAACCATTCATAAATTAAATACAATGGCCCCTAAAGATACTGAATGGGGATGTGATATCTGTCACAGCTGTGCTGCCTGCTGCAGTCAGTATATGTAATGTAGTCATCAAAAAAGTGAAAAATTCATTTCACATTTGTTTAAGTTTAGCAGATGCTAACATTTATTTTGAGAAGAAGAAAAGAAACACCAAAGAAATGAATGTTTACCACTCTGTTTTACTACCACAAAGTGGTGGTGATTTATTTTCACAAAGCCAGTAAAGAAAATTGCAGCTGCAACATCTCTGCTACAAGTCAAACAGAAACACGATGTGCTAAATACTACATGCTGGGAATAGAAATCCAGGTTCAAATAATAGTTAGCTTCAGAATGTAATTCAGATGGTGGTAAAATATGTTCAACATGTTTACAACATATCCTCCACAGGCTGGAGGGACATTTACCTATATCTTATTTATTATTCCCAGCACGCGAATGTTCAAAGCAGCAATAACTTACCAGACCTTTATGGGCACCAACGGAAAGGAGATGCTGATTTTGAAAGGAGAAAGAGTTGAAAGGAAAGAATAAAGAAAGAGAGAAAAGAATAGGTAAACAAACATGATATGAAGATGGACAGAATGGATCAGACATGGAAGGAAAGGAAAAAAGGGATAAAGAAATAGAAGGGAAAAAGCAAGAAAAATTTTCTGTTAATCGTACTTTTATTTTTTTGTACATCCCTGACACCATCCTGTATTTAAGTTTGGGGGGGGGGGAGTGGGATGGTGATTATTTTGTGCATTTTTGTCAATTTGGTTGCCCCTTTGCTTCAAGTGGTTAGCCAGTATTCAAGGCCTTATTGGGTTGTTTCCATTAGAAGGAGAAATTGATGATATGCATCAAATATTTCTTTGGTGCAAATCTGTTTATTTACAAAGAACAGCTGTCAGTTTCCTTGCTCTCAAATTCCAAACCTGCCTTTTCAGCCAGTCCTGTGCCCCAAGGACCCCTGCTCGCTGTCAGGGCCACTCGTACCCTGCATCTCTAGCTTTCTGCCTCTCAGATATAGTCACTTGCAGCTGCAATTAGTCATTCCCTCAGCCTCTGCATTTCAATCATTCCCAGGAAACTTCTTGGATGTTGTGGCTTCACTGTGCTCAGGTTTTTCCATGCGGCCCAGTGCCTTGGGTGGTAACGTCCTATTGTTTCTAGTTATCTCACTCCGTAAAGGGGTTTAATTGCTTCTTCCACTTAGCCTGAAAAAAAGGTGGTTAGCCTACCCATCAGCTTTAATTAGGTATGTGATTGTCTATTGATTAAAGAGTCTCTTGATGGCAGCCATTAACATCTTCCATCATAGCAATATTAATCCTGCTGGCTCCTCTGTATTCTTTAGTTGTCAAGTAAATGCAGAAAAAGACAACAGCTTTGATTCTCATTGGATGGAGTGGAGAGTAGGGGGCCACAGGGAGCCAGGGTTGGCTGCCTGATTCATAGACGCCCAGCCCTGGCACAAGACAGGGCAGCAACATATATTATTGGTGTGAGATCCTCAGGGACCTTACACCAGTGGAGGATCAGCTGTGGCAGAACTCTGTCCCACCATGCCCATACCCCTTCCTTCTCTTTACACTGGGAGTCAGGGCAGCTAGTGCAGAGGCAATGGAATCTCCTCTAGTGACTTTCCACTGGCAGAGAGTTCCTCTTTCCTCCACATTTTATTGTTTTTAACTTATTTAATTCTGTCAGATCTCAGTATCATAATCATCTAGTTGAGTCAGGCTTGGCACTACTGAGGGGAAAAGGGGACATTGCCCCCCCTCCCCCCATGATCTTCAAGGGGCCCCAAAGCTATTGTCAGAAAGGCCAAAATGTGCACAAAGTTATCCAATGTTAAGCAGCAGAACGACAGCATATTGCAGAGGCTTCATCCTTTACATATAAGCCCCTTTGTTTTCAGTTTAAATCAATTTTTACTGAAAAAATCCTGGTTTTTACAAAAAGTATTCATTTTTTTCTGATTTTCACCCTACTGTTGTATCATTCAAATATATAAAAAAATTACTTATTTTGTTAGGAAAATACAATACATTGCATGAGATAAATGTATTACAATAATTCATTAGTCTGTGTGTATATGCAAAGCTGCCTGTTGAAGTAAGGCTTAGCCTATTAGTCTAGTGTATTAGTCTAGAAGATACACACAAACGGGCAGACATGCAAGCTCTGAAGCACATGCGCATCTGAATGTACTGATGAATCTCATGGCCATCACGTACACATTTCAAGTAATTAGCAGATAATGGTTTAAAGATCTGACACACTAAAATGGGAAGAAAACAAAAATCTGTACCAGAATACATTTCAGAACACAAGGAAGTAGCTAAAAGTTCTAAAAAGACCCCAAAATGGAAGAAAAGAAGTTGAGTAAATGCACTGCAAATGGTGTTGCCCAGTTATTAAATGTAAATATTTATAGGCTAATAGTTCTAAGTCTACAACAGTAAATGTTTATTCAAATGAAAAGTTTTATTTGGGGATTAGAGAGATATTGTTTTCTTAAACTCAGAGGTAGCATTGTGTTTGGAGTTCTGTTTTAATTCTGCAGCAAACCACATTGAATTCCATTAATCAAAGCATTAATCTACTGAATACTTCCCCCCATCCCGTCCTTCTGTCCACCAAAATAAACGCTGATATTTACCCAGAAAAATTATAAATAGTTTTTGCCACTGATTTTCACCTGTTTTTGTTGTAGCAATAAATACTGATACATTTCTGGGAAAAATTAAATAAAATAAAACCCCCAAACCAAAGTACCTATTTATATATTATAAATCACACCAAAATACTGACATCGTAGCCAAATTTTACTTTTTAAACCCAAGATTTTCCAGGGGTCTAACTAGTCTCTGGACTCCTGGAAGGTTAGTTGTTTTTTAAATAGTGACATCCAAGGCCCCAACATACCCACTTGCGCCTCCCAGTAATGGGACCCTAGAACTGGCCCTGAGGTCAGTCAAAACAGTGAGAAACTTCCTTTTACAATGTAGAATCACACCAATGACTACTAAACTCTTGCTGGATAAGCAGCCTGCAAGAACTTAACTCTTCTCTGGGTGCAACTGTAAAGAGGGCCACCACAGCACAGAAGCATTGCTGCTGAATGGATCCATCACTAGGCTGGGCTCAACACAGCTCACATTTCATCAGGAGAGAAAGAAACACACTATGACAGTGATTTCAACCCCGTGGGGGTCCACAGACTATATCTAAGATATCCAAAGGGGGTCATTCAAAAGTTTAGGGGTCTGCAAATGCAATACTGCATGAGGCCATCCCCAGCTATTTAGTGAAAATGAATGGAGCAGGAATTCCTTCAGACTCTGGTCAAATGAATCAGCCTTCAAGCAAATTAGGAAAGAAAGGCTAGCAACGGATAGAGTTCCTATGAGGCACAGGCAAGCTCAAATTCAATGATAAATCTGCTGCAAGAGACGTTGCTAATGATATTTCTTGTTAGCTTCTCAGGTTAACTTTGCTCTTCACCTCACAATGCGCATCCCACAGGAATCTCAGCCCTCAGAGTACAGGGTACATCAGCCCTCCCAACACGCCTGGGTCCTGCTATTTCAAATAAATGAGCTCCTTAAGATTCTTCTTCCTTCTGCGAAACCTCGTGGGAGTGCAAAGCCTGGCTCTCCACATCCCCACGTCCTCCCGGGACTGTGATTTCAGAGGTCCCCTGGTCCCACACGGAGCATACCACAGTCTCAGTGCCAGTCTGGGGCTAGGGCTAGGATGCGGGCAGTTACTCATCCCAGCCTGCAGTCCTAAGGGCCCCCTCCTTTTCCTCCCACTCTCCCCTCGTCTCCTCCTACCCCCTTTCATCGCCTTCCGGCCCCTTCCCCCAAGCAAGGGTGGCGGGGGACGGCGCAGAGGGGGGCATGCCCAGGACGGGTCCATAGCTGCCGGGGTCGCGGGCAGAGCTGTGGGCAGACCCCTGTGTGACCTTGCTCTGCTCCGGCTCGACTCGACCCTCCCGCCCCAGTTCAGAGGGGCAGGCTACTGAAGCCCAGAGGCAGCTGCGAGCGGCTGCAGGCGGGCGAGGGGCGGAGCAGCCAGGGAGACTCAAACTTCCCTCCCCGCAGCTCCCGCAGCAGGTAGCTAGGCTGGGCGGGGGCCGGCGCGGCTGTGGAGGCGGCAGCTGCGGGCGAAGAGCAGGCAGCCTCCCGGGTCAGGAGGGAGCAGCGGGCGCTGTGGGGCGCGGCCTCCCCGACGGCAGCGCTCAGGGCAGGCTGACCCCATGGCGAGATGCCCGCCCCCGCGGAGCGCGGCCAGCGGCGCGGAGCCGGCGAGCGCAGCGGGGCATGGGGAAGTTGAGGCACCCGCCCCACCTCTGGTGGCAATGATCAGCTAACCGGGCTGAGGCGCTTCTCCCGCGGACTGTCGAGCGAGCCCCTGCCCGGGTCGCGGGGCGAGCCCCGGAGAGCTGGGGGCTGAGCGGGCTCGGGGACCCTCCCCAGGACCCAGCGTGTTGGGAGCCGGCGGCTTCATGGGCAGCACCCGTCAAGATGGTTATGGACATCAACAGCAGTCACGTGTCCGGCCCCCTCCGAGCCTTCGCCCTGGAGGCTCCCCGCGAGCTGAGCAGCAGTGGGATGGTGGCTGGCTCCCTGCACCCCCGCTGGCTGAGGATCATCCAGGATGTCACCGCCAGCCCCAGCCCCGCTTCCAGCCTGGCGGCCGACAATGACACTCGCTGCGGGGAGCAGATCCTCAGCTACGGCAACATGGAGAAAGTTGTTATCGGGGCCATTCTCTCCCTCATCACGCTGCTGACCATCGCGGGCAATTGCCTGGTGGTGATCTCCGTGTGCTTTGTAAAGAAACTCCGGCAGCCCTCCAACTATCTCATTGTCTCCCTGGCTTTGGCCGATCTCTCGGTAGCGCTGGCCGTCATGCCCTTTGTCAGCGTAACGGACCTCATTGGCGGAGAGTGGATCTTTGGCCACGTTTTCTGTAATGTCTTCATTGCTATGGATGTGATGTGTTGCACTGCTTCCATTATGACTTTGTGTGTGATAAGTATTGACAGGTGAGTGCAAAAGCGGAGATGCCAACATCTCGTGTGTACTTGTGCTGTGTGTCTCTTTCTCTCTTTGTCTGGAGCTGAGACAAGCAAACCGAGTGAATGCCCCCGTTTGAACACTACAGTGGCTAGGAGAAAAGTACAGAGTAGAAACATGACTCAAAGTTATTTAGCTTGATAAGTTAGCAGAGAAGAATCTTGAATGCTGACTGCAGCTGGCAGATATGTTGTATGGCAATTCCACCAGGGGTCTCTTTTGCTTGCTTATTTTTCCTTGGGAAATAACAGATATTCTCAGAGGAAAAATTGATGGCATTTTTAAAAAGAAAAAAATCAGTTCAATCATAGACTAACCTATTTTACACCCGCAGCCTATCGTTGCTAACCTACACACAGGCAAATACATGTGAAAAATGTGGACACTAAAACCGGGAGAGGGTATGTACTGACTGCACGACAGCTTACTAGTAATTTGTTTCCAATGTTTAAATCAAGTTTATGAGTTCGATTCACCCCGAAGCTGAGGGAAAGGCAGCTTCAGGGAGCCTGCTGTGACTCCCTTTTTCTGCACTGGGCCAGCCCTGACATAAGTTACAGCAGGCTATAAGCTGTTGAAATTTATGCCTGTGGAGGATCGACACAGTAGGACCAGCCTCACCCCCACCAAACTCCCTCCCTCAGTATGCTGCCTGTGTGGGGCAGCAGTTGGCTCCAGCAACTTTACACCAGCTGGGATTTCCTCTCCACCCAGTGGTTTTGCCAATGGCCATTTACAGCCCTTGTGCTATCTGAGTAGTGCAAAGGGGTTAGAGCAAAGGAGAGGATCTGGCCCGAAGATATTTCATAATTTTATTTAAACTATTGGGAATTTTGCTGCTATTGTCAACAAAAACATAGCAATTTGAAACCTTGAATTAAAAGCCAGTGGATTTTATTAATCAATATATATCAGTAATAATTGCTAGCATGGATAGAGCCATAGGAACTGCCTTTTTGAAACAGAGAAGTGGTCCATTTATTTCTGTGTCCTGTCCACCCGACAGGGGGTGGCAAAGGGGCAATTGCCCAGGGACCCGGGTGATTTAAAAGGGCAAATTGCCTGGGCAGGCAGCAGGACTCCTAGGTACACACGACCGCTCCGGAGCCGGGCCCCACACTTTGGGGGGCCCTCCGGGCCGGCGCGGGGTCGGTCCTGGAGGTAATGGATTCATCACTTCCAGGCCCTGCTGCCCCTAAGGACGGTCCTGGCCCTGGGGCCCGGAATTCCTGTCAGCGGGCCTGGTCCTGTCTGACAGTGTACCAGCTGTTTCAGAGGAAAGTGCAAGAATCCTGCAATAGACATGTATGGATAACCTGCCCTCAGGAAAGTTTTCCTCTTGACCTCCAACAATCAGAGGTTGTCTTATAACCTGAAGCATGAAGGTTTATATCTCATTCAAAACTCTTGTTTATTAATATTTGCTGTTACAATTGTGTATATTCTTGCTAACGCTGTATTGACCAATCCTTAGTAGAGTCCTCCTAAGCTCTTGAATTCAATTATATCTTGTAGAAATGAGTTCCACATACTCTTTAATGTTGAACAAAAAAGTATTTCCTTTCATCATTTTTAAACTTGCCATCTTTAAATTTAATTCTTGTGTTATGAGAATGGGTGAACAGCAGTGGCTGACTTAACCCCCCCCCCTTTTTTTTTTACTATTCATTGCTTTGTATATCCTTTTATCCATTTCTGTGGCAAAGAGTCCCAATTTTTAAGTTTTTTCATGACTCTAATAATTCTTGTTGCCCATCTCTGAACCTCACATGCCAAGTAAGGCTGTACCATTGATATACATAATTGCACTGTGATATTTTCAGTATTATTCTTTATCCTGTTTCTTATACATCCTAACATTTTTGTTTGCTATTTTTGGCCAGTGCTGGGTATTGGGCAGAGGTCTTCATTGAGCTATCCACAAAGATACTCAGGTCTTTTCCCTGAGTTGTTATAGTTACCCTAGTGATAGTGTTATAGTTAAACCAATGATAGAAGTTATACACATGTATCAAGGGGATAATATATCCTTTTAAGATAGAATCTGGAACTAGAATTACAAAGTGATTGATTTTTAATGGACAAAACAATGAAAATATTCTCTCATTTTTTACTTTGCTTATTCCTTGTTTTGTATATTAATAAACAAATACTTGTATTAAAGCAGGATCTTTTGGTTCTTAAGGAGTTCATACTTTCCTGCCGCTTATTTCGAACTTAAAATTATAATTCTCTGTGAAGCCTGATGCCTTAACCTCTGTTTACTTCAAATCTGTTATACAATCATGAGTTGTGATGCTGTAAACTAAGGTTGATGTCAGGTAAGGAACAGCTGCAGATAAATCCTTAGTGAAATCTTACTAAATGTTTAGTAACAACTGAGAAAAGAGAAATAAAGAGATGAGCTAGAGTAATTATTTTTAATGGAGTTACACTGGCATAGAAATGGATTAACAGTGGTGAATCAGGTGCAGGTTTTTTCAAGGTAACCATGAGATATTAGCGACTTTTTGGAGATGTGACGATGCATAGAATATTTTCAGCAACTAGTAATGACCAAAATTTTAATTTGAACAGCAAACTATCACCCTGATACCACTGATCTCATGCTATCTCATTTACAGTAGAATTACCCTTTTTCATTTGTGTAAGTAGAAAGCCCTTCATTTTTGGGTGAGAGGTGCATATCACTGAGTAAAACTCTATGTGTATAGTTGCAACTTGCAAATCACATGGTATGCATTATTTAAGTGAGTCAAAGAACTTTCACAAAGAACAATGGATTTGATGGAAGTGCCTGTATATTTGACCTTGCTTTAGAGGAAAAAAGCCTTCCATCCTACCCCAAAAACCTGCTCTGTGGAACAGTGTAGGGAGCATACACAGTAATCCAATTAGCTTCCCCTTGTGGGAAAAGCAAGAAGCAGGGCTTGGAGACAAAACTAACATGTTGGGCATATCATTTTTGCTTTTCTTTGTTAGAACTCTAAGCAGAAATAGCTCTTCCTGCAGCAAGTCATCTTTCCCAGAGATGAGAATCACTATCAGTCCAAGGAAAATCTTGAAAGAACTTAAGTATTTAATGAAAGTAAAAACCACAGTTTCAAACAAGCCATCCTTTTCAGTGAGACCCAGGGGACAAGGTTTGCAGTATGTGTGTGAAATTCACTCCACACACAGGGTCAGCACAATCTTCTGTACCATTTAAATCTCACTGAAAGCCCTTGTGTGCTTAGGCCTCATTTTCAGTTGTGTTAAGCAAAAGCCCTGCGAGATGCAGTCTAACACTTTTAAAGTCCTGTTGTAGCCTAGTGTGGAGCCTACACCATGGCCAGCTAACATGGCTTCAAACTGGTTAGCCTGCATTGTAATGCCTCTTTTCAATCTGTTAAGCTAATTCAGTTGAAAAACACACCCTTTTTGCCTATCGAGAAATACCCTCTGCGTGTGGTGTTCCACAGCACCATGCAAAATCCTGAAGTGTTCATTCCACAGGACCACAATGCCTTTCAAGTGATGGCATTTTATAATACCTAGCTCAATGTATTTGCATAATACTTTACTGACATTCAGAGACAGTTTGTTGAAGGAGAGTTTTGATGCATATCAAATAGAAGGCTAAAAGGAAATATAACTGAAAAGGTGATGGAATAATAGACCTATATGCACTTCAGTGATAGGCAATTTGCCTGTCTTACTAAAGATATGCAAGGACCGTATCCAATGCAAGATATAGTATCCAATTTGTTTTTCCACCCTCTGGACCCACTTTTCAAATATAAGGATGTCCATACTCGCCCTGGCTACTCAAATTGACACATGAGCACATAAAATGGGTATTTATTTCCCTAAGTGCTGCTTTTAGAATTCAGATACAGGATTTAATGATGCTCCATGCGGTTACTGAGCATCTAAAATGAAACCCAGACTTTGTCTGAAGTACCTGAATAAAACAGCTGGTAAATGTTTATGCTCTAGGTTGTATTAATGCATCCTATATTAAGACTGTGCAAAGCACTTATTAAAATGTTAGTATAGTGATCACTGACACTTTACAGGCTCCACAGGGACTAGGTCAAATTAGGAAAAGCACACTCTGGTGAGTATCTATACAGGACTGAACTTAATGGAGAATCTAAGGTAATATCCTTGACAATATCAAACATTGGAATTTTAGGCTTTTTGCAGGCCGTATCATCTCTTCTACCTTCATAGGATGAAAACCCCAGAGATCCTCATCAGGGAGTGCAAAAGTGGGCAGTGCCACCTCTATGGCATCCACCCTATATCTTGTGGAAGCTCTTCTGTAGGAATAGGTATCTGCCTATAGGATGGGGTGGGCTGGGTCAGAGGTGGTGTAGGGTGGAACTGGGGAAGTCAAGCATCATTCTTCCACCACTAGCCCTATGGAGATTCCAGAGCTAACTTAATATACTCACAGAGTCAATGTTAACTTTGCTAAGCACCGCATCTGTGATGTAGGAACCTGTCTGAGTGGGAGTTTTGGGGGAAGGTATGGGCTGCAGAGACTTGGCAGCATGGTTGTCCTGCAGTAAGAGGTAACCTTCCTTAAATAATACCTCTTATTAGTTGCTTTCCCCCTAATGTCTTCTCTTCTGGATTTTTAGCATATAGATTACACAAATTTATATTCCCTCAGATTCAAAAGTGAGCAAAATTCAGACGTGATGTGTAAGAGGTATAGGCTACACCTCATTAACTGGGTACGCGTCTAAGGGGAGTTTAAGTTGGTGTGGCTCAGGCTGAGGTGCCCAGTGAATTTTGCCCAATATAGCTGCACAAACCTAATTTGGGAGACAGTTAACTAAATATCTACATAAGAAGCAGCAACTTTTAGTCCAATTGAAAACCCACTCAGTTGGTTCCTTTCTAGAACTACTCTGGCTTCATGATTCTTTAGAAGTTAAATAAATACTATCATACAAGAAGAACTGTAATATTTTAACCAAACCTGCTTCAGTCATGCATGCTTTCTGGAAGACCTTTCCAATCTTTATGCTTCATCCAGCATACCATGAGTATTCTAAACTTCCTTTAAGTCACTGGGAATTTGGGGTATGCAAGTAATGCAGAATTGGGTTTTTTATTGTCACCAATATATTTATACTTGAATAGAAAAATCTCTCCTTTCTAACAGAATTCTGTTCCTTCCTGATTCATTCATTAACACTATAAACAGATATATGTGATTTTGCAGTTACTAAGGCCACGTCTATACTAAAAAATTAGATCGACTCAGCTACATCGCTCTGGGGTCTGAAAAATCCACACCCCTGAGCGATGTAGTTAAGCTGACCTAAGACCCAGAAGAATTTTTCCATCAACCTCACAACTGCCTGTCAGGGAGGTGGATTAACTACAGCAATGGGAGAACCCCTCCTGTCACTGTACTAAGTGTCTATACTGAAGCACTACAGTGGCACAGATGCAGCTGTGCTGCTGTAGTGTTTTAAGTGTAGACATAGCACCTTGGAGGACTGAGACCTAAGGTTGAGTGTCCTCAAATCCCACTGCAATCAAGTTGCCTTAGAGAAGAATGTGGATTTGCAGCCATTCAGCATGTCGGATAGCTCAGTGGTTTGAGCATTAGCCTGTTAAACCTGGGGTTGTGAGTTCAGCCCTTGAGGGAGCCATTTGGGGATTTAGTTGGGGATTGGTCCCGCTTTGAGCAGCGGGTTGGACTAGATGACCTCCTGAGGTCCCTTCTAACTCTGATATTCTATGATGTCCCCGGAACCCCATCATGCCTGGCAGGATCAGGCACAAGTATGGGAAGAGCAATATCACTTCCATTTACACTGAAATTCCTGAGAGATCAATAACAATGTGAAAGGAATTAAAGAAAAAGTATATGATGGAGTAATTTCAATTATGGTATATATTTCAGCAGAATCAACTCAAAGAATTAGCTTTATCCTAAACATTATTACCATCATAAGGGCTATTCTTTCCATTTCTAAATCCTTTAAGGAACTTACTGGTTCTGAGTCTGTAAATAATTTATTATCTAGCTGATTAAATATACGGCAGTGATGTCATGCCTTAAATGGAAAAGCAGCTAGACATTTCCTCTTTACTTTTGCCATGTAGTTTACAATTTTGTTTTTTCTAATGTAGTCAATTTAAACAGAGCCACTATCGTTCTTTCTCTTCCAAGTTGTTTTATTTCTTTTTAAGCAGAATTGGTAGGGTACTGTTTAGAAACAATCTATGCCTGTTCTATTGTTTATGCTGAAAAGACAGAGCTCTCATCATGTTCTGTGCAACACCTGTGAACTATTAGATGAAGAAACTAAATTTGAGTCTGAGAGATGTGATTACTTAGACTGTAAGCTCTTTGTGGCAGCATCTGTCTTTTTGTTATCTGTTTGTACAGTGCCATTGTGATTCATGAGTGGAGTTCCTAGGTGCCACTGGACAACATATTAATAATAACGTGAAGCAGATAAACTGGTAAACAAATGCTCAGTTTCGTGAATGATGCCTTTCAAACTTCTGAGGTAACTGCACCACCTCACAGAATGGCACCAGTATATGCAATTCATCCCAGCGGGTGGTACTTCTCTTGATTTGTTTACTGGTCCCAAGATCTGCAATAAATTCTCCCGCCTCAATGATTTGAGTTCCTGAATGGGGCTTAGTAACAATCCCTAGCCAGCCATAATACAGTCCCTCACAAATATGCAGATAACCTCATTCCTGAAGTGTCATTGTAACATATATGACAAACACAGGCATATCTTTAAGAATAAGGTTGAGATCCTACTCCTACTGAAGCCCCCAGAAGTTTAGTCAATGACTCTGTTGGGAGCAGCATTGGGCCCTAAAGCATAATCTGTGTCTTGTGATTGCACAGGGGAAGGTGAGAAAAAAATTAGGGATTAGGGATGCTTAGTAGCTATTCTTGTCACCTGTCAGCTACATTTAAGTACATTAGTTACTATAAAAAAAACAGACTACTCAGAATAGGGAAAGCTGCAAATTTTCCTGCACTTAGAGTCAAAAGATTATTGGGAAGGCTTGAATGCTGCAAAGTAGGTGGGATTATTGGATCAATTGCTAATGGACATTTTCAACGACATAAATTTTGGATCTCTACTTTTCATTGAAATCAGTTTGTTGCATTTTCCATCTGAAAGTAACTACTGATGCTTGCTCCCACATGGATATATATTGTGGCTTAAATTTTAACAAGTGATTAGTGATATCAGGTGCCCAATTTTTGGGTGTCCACTTCAAAAAGGGCCTGGTGTTCAGCACGTGGGTACTGTGCATTTCTCACAATCAGGCTCCTTTTAAAGTGGCTGAAGCTGAGCCCACAAAATTACCTTGTCATTTTTGAAAATTTAAGCTTATGCATATTAAAAAAAAAAAGTTTGTTCCCCAGTTCTTTTACCAGTCTGAGAGAAGGGAAGATTCCAACTGTTGCTCAGTGCCCAGAAATTACTTTGATGTTAAAAAGAGGAATATATTTCCAAATAAAAAAAAATTGCACAACTTATTTCAAATGTCAGTCAATTTAAAGAATGTGTGTAATTCCCGGAGACATTGGAAATGGACTCCCCTCTTGGTAGTCATAGTAAAGGTTTCCATGAAGACAGACTGAACGTTTTCTGACTTGACAAAAAGGCTGTGATTCTATAGAAAGCTTTTGGGTTTTATTCTTTTTAAAATATTTTAAAGTGTAGCACAGACATGTCTTTTGGAGCCTAAGCATCAGATGGAGACTTCCATAAATACAGGCACTGAAAATGCAGGAAATATTCAGATGTGTATAATGAAATTAATCGGTACATTTGCATTGATCTGTATTTTCTTACAGTCCAGTAAGTGTTTCTTTAACTGAATCAATATTATTATGGTATGGAATATCAAGCCATTTCTATGTTTGTCAGTTTATGAACGGCAAAGTGATTATCTTCTATGAGGTTTGTATAGGATAGAAAAAATTGCTACAGTTACCAATGGTGAACTGCTCTATCACAGTGTCTTACACAGAAACAGAAGTATTTCCACAAGGAAATAGTTATAAAGCTTTTATTGAATAATTTTCTACAAAGACATGACTAGTATTCATGTGGAATTTGGAAGTTAGGTATGGTGATAAATGTTTTACCCCTTTAAAGGAGTTCACTGGTATTGTTAGGATTATTCTTGCAAATGCCACATTGTACCATGGAACTTTATTGTGGTAACTTCAGTGAGATCCAAGTAATAGAAAATCCAGTATAAACAGCATCTTGGTATTGTATATGTGAATGTGTTCTTCAGATACAATGTGTTAAAATCCTGAGGTTTGTGGTAGGTTACTTTGGGCCCAATCCTGCATTCTTATGTACCTGCAAATTCTCAAACTGTGCAAGGAGTACAGGATCAGGGCCTTAATGATAATAGATATTATTGGGACTCCAGGCATATTTTAAAAGGAACAGTTTCCTTATGGCGTGTACAGGGAGGTTTCTAACAGCAGTTAGTGCCAGTATCATATTGCACGCTTGACGTTACTATGGGTCAGATTTTGCCACCTTAGTCCATGACTAATTGTAGTACTACTTATTAATTAATGCCCAACCTTATTACACAGGAGGGCCACATAAACCTAAGTACAACCTTGTGTAGGCAGCACAGATTCTGCACATTTTAGTAAGATTTAAAGTCACCTGTATTGATTTATATTTTAAGTTCATCTTGTTTCATATGTATTTAGACATACTGTACATAGAAACAACCTATTTACACACTTGTGTAAACATGACAAAATGCTAATGAATCAGCCATTAGTATATTTTGTTGAAGCAGGCCGTGGGTCTTATGAAATACTCTGTTGGGCCGTGTACAGCCTGTGGGCTATAGGTCGAGCACCCCTGATAATGTGTTAGAGCCTAACTCCAGCGGGAGGAGTTCTAGGAGTTCTACCTACAGGCAGTAACTAGGTTGATGGAAGAATTCTTCCATCGACCTACCACTGGCTATATGGGTGTGTGTGTGTGTGGGGGGGGGAGTGGTTAGATCAACTGAAAGTGTGGATTTTTCACACCCCTGAGTTACACAGCTGGGTAGACCTAACTTTTTAGTGTAGACCTGGCCTAAATACCACAAGCTGGTTGGGTCCCACTGAGCTAAGCGTTCTACAAACATATAATAAATGACAGTCCCTGCCTCAGAGACCAATTTAAAAATGCACGCAGTAAGATAATATCCATAGTATCCAAATAAGGAGGCACATTCTGTCTCTGTATATTTGTTACATCACCTGTGACAGCTTTTCTGATGGATGCCATTTATTTTGTCATAAACAGCTATTTGAAACAGCTCTAAACTGACGGAAATCAGTAAGCAACAATGGGCCTGACTCCATCTGCTCTGTGCTGCTGAGCAGTGGAAAGCTGCACTAAAGGAACAACCAAAGATTCCTCCAACAGAGGGAAATCGCGGGCTAGTTTTGTGCCACCCACTTCTCACCACTCTTTGTAGGGGGCTAGTTAGAGGTGAAGAGGACCAAGGAGAAGGTGGTATACACAGAGTATGTGGTGCTCCACCTGATCGCTGACTAGCACAATGGTTCCAAAGGATTGCTGCAGCTGGTATAATTTAGAGCAGCCCTTAGGCTGCCCTAAATTACCCCAGGAGCTGATTTGGTTCCAGCATGGCCCAGAATCTGGGTAGTGGAAAAGGTAGTTTAGAACCACCTCTCCCCCACTGTGCTAAGTTAGGATCTTGCCTGCTATGTTTGAGTTTGGGGATCTCTGAAAAACATTTTGCAGCTAAAGGAAAAGCTACACATTGAATCTTTCACTTTAATATTAAAGGAGGCACTTCAGTGAGTGTAACCTGTCAAAAGGCAATTGCTACTTAGGGAAAAGTCTGAAATGTGATTACAAAGACTGAAGTCTGTACAATCAGTTTACAAAGTGTGCAAATTCTAAAGCATTGCTAAACTTTTGTAATTAAAAAAAAATAACGACAAGTGTTTAGGAAAGTGAAAACAAAAAATTCACCAGTTGTAAAAGCTGCTACTTCTACTTTCTCCTATAACTTCAGAAAGCAGCAATGTGTTTCAATGATGATTGTTTTGTAATAGGCCTGTGTCTACATAATATAAACAAACATATATATCATCACATACTGTCAGGAGTAGAGAATGCTCAGGCAGCTCAAAACCTTAGTGAAAGTTCTTGCTATTATGATAGAGAACTCCCCACTAGAGAGAAAGTTAGATATGTCAGGACTCAACACTTGGAGGTAGTGCCTTGTAGAAGATCTCACATTTTGCACTTAAATACTGTTTTAGCTGATTACTAGATGTGATCTACCCTTCTCGTAATGTGCTGGAGCTGATGAGCTGCAAACAGATTTCTGTTTCAAATGTTACAGAGATGGTCCTTTTACAAATGCTTAGAGATTGATAGGTAACTGAACAGGTTAGGGGACTTCCGATTGCTGTTTGGAAGTGCTTGAATAGGGCAAATAAGAATTCTGATATATGTACCCAACAGTCAAAATTAGCAGAACTATTAACAATCTCTCAGCACAAAGATTAAACCTTCCCCATGATTTAAAGCTGACACACTAACTTTTGACCCACATTTGGACAGATTACAGAAACTAGACACAGCTACATTGGGGTAATAGTATCTTGACTCCATTTTGACGGGAGTGTGTGTATTTAGATATCATACCACATGTGGGAATTATTTACAATGAACTTGACTCACCAAAACCAAACACAATGAAAGTTCAGTCAGAGGAGTGAGTGTACCCAAACCCATCTCTGTTTTGGAGCTCCTGAGATTTCACGGGAGTATTGGCCATCCCAAGTATTTGAGGAGGATGGCTGATGTAGATTGGTTCAATTCAACTCACCGTTCCCTTCAGTCCATTCTCTCCTTTGTCCTTTTGAGACAAAGATTTTGGAGCTGGCTGTCAAGGCCATAGGAACTGTCCATTTTCTTGCATCTCCTCAGAGGAGGGAAAATGGGGACTTTTCTTTCCAGAAGAGAAAGAGTTAAACCAAGATTCTTATTCACTCTCCTCTTCCATAAATGTCTCAGGCCACTAAGCAGTCAGCAGAATAAATAGTAATTCTGATCATTCTACTTGCCAGTCCACAGTTGGCACATCCAAGAGAATGGCTGCCTGTCTGGCAAGTTCTCAGTGTCCCAGTCCAGGCCTGCGTGATCCCATGGTAATGCTTAATCCTTTATAGCAATGTTGCAAATCTGAATAGAGAAGAGGCTGCTGGCTGTGCATTTAGGCCCAGCACAAGTACAAATTGTGCTCATGGGAAGGAGGCAGAGAGGGAGTGGAGCCAGAGTTGGACCAGAGACAGAGGGGGAAGGAAAAGTCTGACATATTTCTAATGGAGCGCCAACATCAGGTCAGCAAGAAGTGCCAATAGGGCATATTGGCTATATCAGTTTAATTCAGTCCCTGAGACTTAGAGCTAGATCACAAACCTCATGTGAATATTTGCTCTCCAAGACAATAACAGAGATAATGCAGAACATCTAATTTTCCTTCTGTGTGCTGCAGGGAAAGCTAGATTTAGTAAAAGAAGAGAATTTCAGCCACCAGAGATGGGCAGAAAGGATTAGGTACCTATGTTTTACTTGTCTCTGTAATTCTGAGGACTCCTGTGAAAGCAGTCTATAGGCTTTCTGATACATATTGCTAAATAAGTCAACCTTTGAGTTTTGAAACTGAACAGTTTTCATTTTCTACAACCATTTGAAATGATTTTGCCAAAATTAAAAGTCTCCCTTTGTACATAAAACTAGTATCATCATAAAGCCCTGAGTGAAAAATTAAACAGATAGAGCGGTAAAGTTACAAGATCACTTACAGCTGATTATCACTAACAATTAAATAAGGAGTCAAATTTCACCTTAACACACACAACTCCTGTTGACTTTAGTGGGAGCTGCAGGCACATATCTGAGGGAAGAATTTGGCTCTGTCCGGTTAAAATATGTCAAAGGCTTTGGTTGTTTTGTCAGAAAATTTCACACAGGACATCAATTGTCCGGTACTCTTTGTATCTGTACATGCAAAGATAATTAATCATTTCCACCACTAAAAAGTTCCCTTGGTGAGGAATCCATAGAGATAAAATTACAAGCAGTTGCAGAAATATTAAAATAGAAAGATAAATCAGAAAGTGAGTCATATCTCAGCAATAACCCACATTCCTTGGCTGGTGTTCAAGCAAGACTGAAAGTGCTAATAGCTGCAGTAGTGCTAATATACAGAACTGACATCTTAAGAGCATTTTAAGGAAAGATAAATCAGTGGATCTAATCACAAGGAACTGCTGCATGTAGACAATCAAACTGCCTTGGAGCAGAGGGATAAGATTCATGAAACTATTACAATTATGCATTGATATATTGCAATTTAACTGAATCAAACAGTTTTACTACCTGAAGAGATGAGTACTCAAACAATAATAATTACTAGTATTTGACTTAGAAAAGTTTGCAAATAACTACCTTTGGGCTGGATAATGAACTATAAGCCACAAGCAAGGAGTAGTGCATCGTTCTGTTGTCTCTGGAGCAGACTGGGAGGCAGACAGTTCTTGAGTCATATTCTACCACTTCCTACTGGTCTCCCCTGCTACAAGGGGGAAATGCCCAGCCCTAGGCCTAAACCTAGCACAGCCTACTTCCCCTAGTGCACTAGTGTAACTCTGCAAGTCGGCACATTGTGTGAGGCAAAGCCAAGGCTCTGCTCTGTCCCTAACCACTCCCGCCCATGAGCAGGGGAATGTGGCAGGTCTGCAGAGCCTACTCTCCTTTTTTTGTACCTGTGGAATAAAGAGTCATCACAAGGGAATCAGGAGGTGATATACACCCAGTGCTTAATTTGTGCCAGCACTTGCCAGGGCTGAACCCCAGCACTTCAAGCCTTGGCAGTTCACAGCCCCAGCATCTCTGGGCTTGCTGTGTCAGTTATGAAAGTAAAAAATTGCTTGAGCTCTGGCCTCTCTTTTATGACAAATTAAGCACTGCTTTCACCCACTTATTCCACTGTGTAAGCCAGGCCACAATTTAGCCCACTATGTCGAAAAAAGACAGTGGCTAGAGCTATGGCATGCAGGGCCGGCTCCAGCACCAGTTCAGCAAGCAGGTGCTTGGGGCGGCCAACGGAGAGGGGCGGCAAGTCCGGCTCTTCGGCAATTCGGCGGCGGGTCCCTCATTCCCTCTTGGAGTGAAGGACCTGCCACCAAATTGCAGTCGAAGAATGAAGTGGCGGCAGTGGAGCTGCTGCAGATTGCAATCGCGCCTTTTTTTTTTTTTTTTTTTTTTTTTTTTGCTGCTTGGGCTGGCAAAAACCCTGGAGCCGTGCTTGATGGCATGGAAGAAATCTGTATCCGAGCTTTCTTCATTACAACAGTTGTGTTAAGGCAAATTAAGCACTGGTCATGGCAGTAGTTACAGTGGATCAAGAGAAGAAGGAGTGCTCATCTCCCACCGATGGGACATCCGAGAGACCAAAAGCTCCCTAGGGAGGCCCCAGCTGCTCTCACTTCAGATTCTTCCATCTGCTTAATCCTCATTTCACCAGCCAGTGAAGACGCAGAAGAGAGGGAACTGAACTTCAGAAGCCTGCTGTGATCTACACCAGCCTGGGCCTTAGGCATACAACTGATCCAAGAACCAGGAACCACAATCAGCTTTGTAGCTGCCCCCTCTGTGAGCCACACCCAGCTATCACTGGGCACTGCTCTGGAGATAGGCCCCAGTGTTACATAGTCTGGGGAGAGAACAGTTGCAAATAATGAATATTTTTAACACAGCTTTTAATGGGATATTTTAAGATAAAAAACTTATTGTTAAAGCACAGGATATTTTGGTGAAACCTTTTGTTATTCTGAGCCATGAAAATGCTCCTAAGATTCAACCTGGGAGATACACCATAGTTTCCTTGAGGTGATTTCTTTGTTGCCAGAAGCCTTAGCATTGAAGCTGTTTAAATATATGAAGCATAAGCTAATGTATAACTTTTAACCCAATTCTACCACCCTTCTTCCCATTGAGTAGTACTTGCATCTGGTGGCTTCTTGAGACTAAGGATGGCAGGGCTTGGCAGAATGAGAAAATATTTTCTTTAACATTTTTTGTCAACTGCATCTACTTAAGTAGCTGCATTCTGTGGTATGGCTGATTGAAAACTGCAAGACTGAGGATCAATCCAAAAAGCGCAGCTTTCTTTAATGGATAAACAGATCCTCAAAACTATTTACCTACAAAAGTTTTATTGGCCTTTTGATTTCCAGGGGATTTACTTTAGTAACTGCAATTTACACAAAAGGGTGTTATGCATGAAAATCATCTACATATCAATGGAAGAAACTCCCCCCAAAATGATCTTTGTCCTCATTTTTCAACTGATTTTAAAAGCTATTAAAAGTACACTATACTGCATATTCCTTTGAGACAGCTGAAATTCATATAATTAATTGTCTAATGCCATGTGCTTGAAAAGGAAGTTTGCACAATGAACAGAAGTGCATGCTGTTATATTTCAGTTTATAATGAAACTTGCAACGTGCTGTCACCATATTAAAAATGTAAACCTTCAAATCATGGTGTGACTGTTGCTAAATATTGTGTATCTGGCAGCAACATATGCCAGCAGGATTCTCCAAAAACAACAGTCCTCCTTTAATTGGGTTTCTAAGTAATTTTTAATGCCTTGTTTGTTGGTAGTAGAACTAGACAATTAAATGGGTTGAGAAATGGAGAATAGTGCAGAGAAAATAGATGATCCATGATCAGTTGTTCATCTGTGCAGGGAATTACATGGGAATACATATGCCTGAACCAAGAACAGCTGGTGGTGTTATTTTGATGCAAAGCGCTTCTTTAGTAGCCTATTAAGGTGTTGTTTTGATATTACAAACAATATGGCTCCTGCGGTTGTAAAGATGCACTTTTTGCGTTAAGTTCCGGAACATTAGTTTTCATTTTAAAAAATGTCTTTGCAGTTGGAGAAACCCATTTTTAGCACAAGTTGCTTTAGCAACAAGACTAATTGCAAAATGCCGTTGTCCTGAGTAGAACAGCTTTATTATTTGCTACATTAGTTTGGTCACTAGCACAAAACAAGCTTCATTTCTTCAGAGATTATGTAATTTTCTAAGCGAATTAAGATGACCTCAGAATATTCATCTACACATAAGAAAACATAAGAACTAGGGTCAACATTTCCAAACCTGGGTACTTAATGTTAGGCTCCCAAGCTCATAGTTAGACACCTAAATAAAAGTGGCTTAGTTGTCAAAAGATGTTGAGCACCAGAAGCTCCCATTGAATGCAATTAGATTTGTGGGTGCTCAGCTGTTATGAATATCAGGCCACATGAGTGCCTAAATATGAATTTAGGAGCATAACTTATGATACCCAGGTTTTGAACTTCTGTCCTAAAACTATGAGGGGAACTATTGAGAACTGAAAGTACAGTTGCCTTTTACTCCTGCATAGCCAGTGCCATCAAGGCCAACAGCTCCTGAAGATTGCCAGCCCAGAATAGGAAGAGAGAGGACCCACACCCACTGCTTATCAGTGTGATATGCAACCACCTGTGGTGGGGGGAAGGTGGGCAGCCTTCTGCTGATCCTCTATCTACCCCTATTGCACCCATGAAGGTTGCTGCAGCAGTAGCCCTCACAAGACAGGTAAGAAAAGAGATGGGAGAACTGGGATTCTGGGCCCTTAAAATCCCAGTTATCTTTGAGGACATTGTAGGGCAGGCTCTCGATCTTCAGTTGCTCACAAAAGGCCTTTCCTCTTGCAACTGACAGCTCAATTTTAGAAATGTCAGCTTGCTGCATCACTTGTGCAACCCATCCCACCTACTCTTCCTGGTGATCACTCAGTCAGTGGAAACCTGTCCCTAACCTTTCTCATATGGATGTCATTCCTCAGGGCCCTCAGCTAGGGTAGGGCAGATTCTCAGATGCTGCCTAAGGAAAGAAGTCAGTGGCTATATAGCACCCCTGCTCACACTCAGGCTATGACTAGTGTTTGTGGGCACAGAGCATGGATGGCCTGGAGCCCAGCAACCTCTGTCACATGGAGCTGGCCCACATACAGTTCAGTAGTAGTCTAAATTATCATTTTGCACAACTGGAGTCACAACATGGGGCCAAAACCTATCCGCCTATGTGCAAGCCCCAGTCCTACAAGATTTAAAGCAAAAAAGCAGCTCTCTGCTCCCAGGGCCGGCTCCAGGCACCAGCCCACCAAGCTTGTGCTTGGGGCGGCACCTGGAGGGGGGCGGCGTGGCGCGGCACTCCGGCCGCCGGGGAGAGCGGAGCCACCGTGGGTTCGCTGCCTTCCCCCGGCGCTCTGGCTGCCGGGGAGAGCGGGGCTGCGACTGGGCTCGCCGCCCTCCCCGTGACGCTCCGGCCGCCGGGGAGAGCGGAGCCGCAGCAGGCTCGCTGCCCTCCCCCCGGCGCTCTGACCGCTGGGGAGAGCGGAGCCCCGGCCGGGCTCTCCGCCCTCCTCCCAGCGTTCTGGACGCCGGGGAGAGCGGAGCCCCGGCCGTGCTCTCCGCCCTCCTCCCGGTGCTCTGGACGCCGGGGAGAGCGGAGCCCCGGCCAGGCTCTCCGCCCTCCTCCCGGGGCTCTGGCCACCAGCGGAGCCGTGGCGGGCTCACTGCCTTCCCCCCGGCGCTCCGGCCAGTTGGGGAGAGTGGCCCGCGGATGGGCTCGGCGCCCTCCCCTGCCGCGCTCCGGGGGGCGGTGGGAGGCTTTTTTGCCTGGGGCGGCAAAAAAGCCAGAGCTGGCCCTGTCTGCTCCCCTACGAGAGAGGCCTTGGCTACATTTGCGAGTTACAGCGCAATAAAGTCACCCACAGCACCGTACCTCACTCCCCATCCACACTGGCAAGGCACGTACAGCGCTGTGTCTCCCTGGCTACAGCGCTGCAGGTTCTCCACCGCCCCGAGAGGAATAAGAGATGCAGCGTAGTGGCTACAACTCCCAGGTGTCAGTGTGAACGAGGAGTTAACTTGCTGCGCTGTGATAATCCTCTTATCAAGTGGCCACTCTTTTCATTGTTGTGATCGGCTCCAGGAAGTACCAGAGAGAAAAAGCAAACATTTTGCTGTTTTCTTTGAGTGAGTGAATGAGAAGCAGGGGGGCAGGGGGGTTGGAACTTGCAAGGCAGCGTGCTGACACACTCTCAGCACCCCAAAACCCACTCTCTCTCCCCCCACACTCCCTGTCACACTCCACCCCCCCTTTTGAAAAGCACGTTGCAGCCACATGAATGCTGGGATAACTGCCCATAATGCATCGCTCCCAATGCAGCTGCAAACGCTGCAAATGTGGCCATGCCAGTGCGCTGTCAGCTGTCAGTGTGGACAGACTGCAGCGCTTTCCCTACTCAGCTGTACAAAGGCAGGTTTAACTCACAGCGCTGTACAGCTGCAAGTGTAGCCATACCCAGAGGGGGAAGCCAGCTCTGGTAAGCTTCAGGTACATACTATGATTTCACCTCTGTGCAGTTCTGTATAGTGTCATGTTGTATTGTGGCATTTGGGTTCTTTTGGAAAATGATTCCAAGTGTAAATATATGTAGGAAAAGGAACCTGGGGAAAGGAGTTCACCCTGAGCTGTCAAGTAGTGGACCCTAACTGTGTAGGAGCCCAAATTCAACAAGAGAAGCAGAAACTTGAGCAGAGACCAGAGACTGCTGGAGAGAGCAGAGACCCTGGACCAGAGTCTTGCTTTTCCTTTAGGTTTCTTCCCCAGATTTGCAGCTTGTGTGGAGCTGACTTTGTAGAACTTGACCTGGCAGTGGTAGGCCTAGGGGTGTGTACTTCCCTTGCCTGCCGCAGACGGGCTAAGAAGAGCTGTCTCAAGGTGCTCACTTGGCCATTCTGAATCTAAATGGATTTGTGAATGAGATGTAGATGGGTGGGGGGATTGTTTTGTGAATAAGCATTCTGGGCGGTAACAATCTGGGCAATTAATAACTGGAACTGTAGGGTTGGCTGTATCTCCAAACACAGTGCTTGGGGTTTGCTTATGTTGTCATTAGATGTTTATCTTGTTTCTCCCAAATAAAAGGAGTTGCCTAAGGATTCCTGTGTGCTTGCAAGCAGGAAAGAAACAGCTGTAGAGGTGACCAGGCAGGATCAAATGTGAAGTTCCTAAAAGCTGGGAGCAGAAAAGGTTTCATATGGGAACTTGATCCAGTCATTTCATTTATTTTAAATGGAACTCCTAGGGTACGTCTATATGTACAGTGCTGCAGCGGCGCAGCTGTCCTGTTGCTCTCCTGTTGGCATAAAAAAATCACCTCCACGAGCAGCATAAGCTATATCAGTGGGAGAAGCTCTCCTGCCACCATAGCACTGCGCACACGAATGCTTATGCCAGTGTAACTTATGTCGCTCAGTGGGGTAGAATATTCACACCCCTGAGCAACATAAGTTTTGCCGACTGGCTGTAGTGATGGGCTATGTTTACACTACAGCCTTAGACTACATTGAATGTGGCCCTTCCTACTATTAACAGTACCCAGGAGAAGGGCTACACACTGAAGTCATTTAGGTTATATAGGTGTAAGTGAAGGGAGAACTACGTGTAAGCATATTGCACGTGAACACAGGGCCGCCCAGAGGATTCAGGGGGCCTGGGGTCTTCGGCGGCGGGTCCCGGGGCGGAAGGACCCCCCGCCGCGGGTTTTCAGGGCACTTTGGCAGGGGTCCCGGAGCGGAAGGACGCCCCGCCGCCGAGTTGCCGCCGAAGACCGGAGCGGAAGAAGCTCCGGGGGCCTGGGGCCCACAAGAGTTTTCCGGGGCCCCCGGAGTGAGTGAAGGACCCTGCTCTAGGGGCACTGAAAAACTCTTGTGGGGGTCCCTGCAGGTCCCAGGGCCTGGGGCAAATTGCCCCACTTGCCCCCTCCCCCCTCCCCGGGCGGCCCTGAGTGAACAGCTGTGTAAAAGTAATAAGTGATAGGGAAATAAAGTGAGGTTTGCTTCAGAGATGCCATGGAGGTGGTAGGTACATGCTTATGTTGATACTGAAAATTATCTGATCAAGTATGACCTTACCTTTGCAGCATTCTGCACCACATCTGTAGCATGAAAGAGGACCTCCCTGCCTCCTCCCCTACCGTCATCAAAACATCAGTGGGAGAATAAATAAAATAAGATCTGTAAATGGAAAAAAAAGTTGCTTAACTGAGCTACAGAGGAGGAGGAGATGGCTTATAATCTTCTCATCAGTTCCCAGCGAAGGATTTTACAATTGAAAGTACTGTAGGTAAATAGTGGTTGGAAGGTCTTAAATTGCTGCTGCACAGGCAGCCTGACATCTTAAAACTGTCACTTTTCCTCCCTCAATGCCTCTCTTCCCTCCCGCCCATTGCTCTTTATTTCTTTCTTGGATTAATATTCCCCCACTCCACTGGTTTATTATAACATGTAGGGATTTGTTATTGCTGTTGTAATTCAGTGGTTGGTCCTGGTTGAGTTAGGAGCTGACTTGCAGTTGTAACAGCATAGAATATCAGAGTTGGAAGGGATCTCAGGAGGTCATCTAGTCCAACCCCCTGCTCAAAGCAGGACCAATCCCCGACAGATTTTTGCCCCTAAATGGCCCCCTCAAGGATTGAACTCATAACCCTGGGTTTAGCAGGCCAATGCTCAAACCACTGAGCTATCCCTCCCAAAAAGGCTTAAAGCTGATCACAGAAACTTCAGCTGAACCACATTCCACTTGGACATGTTTTGACATTTTCAGAATGAAAATATTTCAACATCTTGTTTTGAAAAGACAATGTAATACTTTTTATTTTAATATAACAAGTCAAAATTGAAATAAAACATCTAAATCAACCTGAAGCAAAAGTTTGTTTGAATTTTCTAGAGGAAATTTTCAGTTTTTGCTCATATTTGGAACAAAGCCAATTTTTAAAAATCCACCATGAAACAGAGCTTCTGTCCTCTGCACTCTGACAAACCCAATCAGACTATGCCTTTGGTTAAAGTATGTATCTACACTTCAAGCTGGAGCTGTAATTTCCAGCTCCAGGAGACATATAGAGCTAGTGCACTTTCTTGAGTGGGGCCCATGGCTGTGTCTATGTGCTGGGGTGTGATTCCCAGTTTGCATAGGCAAACTCTCCTTGAGCTAGCACACTAACAATAGTAGTGTAGCTGCAGTAGCATGGACACAGTGAGCAGAAGCACAGGCTAGCTGCCCCAAGTACATACCTGCCCGGACCCTATGGATATGTACTTGGGGCGGCCAGCCTGTATTGCTGCTTGCCGCTGCCTCTGCTACCACAGCTGTACAGTGGGGCTTCAGGCTCGGTGCTTCTCCCTGCTACTATAATTCAATTAATAACAACACCTTTAAAACAAAGGTATGGAAACAGATATACCCTATCACTGCTGCCATCTTCCCCTCCTTCCCACAGCCAGGGAGGGGCCGTCGTTCACTTTTGAAAGAAGAGAGATTTTCTAATTTTGAAAGTGAGGCTGTGACTCATATCCCAGCTCCCCTCTCTGCAGCCCAGGAACGACTACTTCTTTTGTGTGCCAAGGTAGATGATTAGCAACGTTTGAGGAACCAAGTCCAGATTAGTGAGCCAGTGGGTAGCTTCAGGAGTGATTTGGAGATGCCACTGGCAAATGACCGAAGCGGACATGGATTTATAACGTGGTCCATAGTTTGCAACTAATGTCCACATTGACAAGATGCATTGTCTCATCTTCCAAAGGTGTAAGAAATGACAGCATCTGTCATGCAGTGTTCTAAAACGATTCAGCGTATGCCATTGTTTCCTGGGTAGGTTGAAGCCTGGAAGTTCATTGATCAGGTGTTTGTCTGGGACATTTGCATTATCCCAGAATACTTTTCAGTGTGTCCCAAGACTGAATGAGGACAATTTAAGAGCCTTAGCCTGATCCCGAAGAGATTTGTGAGATTTCAGATGTGTCTTTAGAACCTTCTGGAAGTCCTCATGAATTGGTAAGTTCAGGTTGGCCATGGTTTGATTGTACGCATGAGCTGTGTGTCTCTCTGGATCGTGAGAGTGGGGCTGGGGGTGGAGAGAGTCTATGTGCCAGAGTGGACAACCTTTGAACAGGAACCACCAGTGGGAATGAGGCTTTCAAAGGCTTTGCCTCCCTTATAGGGAAGGACCCTCAACTATGCTCCTCCAGCCTTCACTGCCATCTTCTGTTCAGGTTGACATTTTACAGCTGTAACTCTCACACACTACTCATTAGTAATACTATTGCCTGCCTCGCCCCCAAAGCAGGAAATGGAACACACACACAGTTGCCTGATGCCATTGATACCCCTGTTTTCTTGTACTCAACCCTACCTAGTATTATTGTTACTATTATAATTATTTTCATTGTTATGCCACAATGCTTCCAGCACATCCATGACTACAGGAACAGACTATTCCAGCTCTGTCCATCCCTGGGACTCAGCTAGGTCATATTACCAAAGGGGTCCAACAGGTACGTCTTGCTCATGGAATTTGGCGAACCAGACAACCTTTCCTCTATTCAGAGCATCCCATGACACAACACACTACTTCACCTATCACAGTCCAAATAGGGAGGAACTGTCCAAGAAGACAGCAGAGTAGATATAAGAAACTGGCTACCAGACATCTACTACCTATCCATTACACAGGACCATTATCTAGGTAAGGGCCCAAAAAAGGCAGCACAAAGCTACCTGAACTAAAACAGATGCTGATCAAGAAAGACCTTTTGCCATCAAACAATACATGACATTCTCAGTGATGATGAATCTGATGTAGTATGTATCACAGAAACCTACTTGATGACACCACAAGTCCTGTGCCAGGCCCACCTTGTCTACCAGGATACTCTGTTCATCCCAGACCCCGTTTTGTCCCCTAGACGACCATTTTAGGCTGTCATGTGGCATAAAGCAGCTGCAGTGAAAAGGAGAATCAAGCCCCTTGTTTCTGTTTCAGATCCATGACAAAACTTTGCCTCTTTCTTCATGACTATGTAGTTTTCTGAATAGTCTCTTGGGAGGGACTTTGTCAACTTACTTGGGCTTTCAAAAAGCCTTTATGTCAGCTGGTTTCCCTGTATCTGCTGTTTTGATGACATGGTCAAATCTTTTTAATAGGTTATATATATATATACTCTTATTATATGTTCCATTCTATGCATCCGATGAAGTGGGCTGTAGCCCACGAAAGCTTATGCTCAAATAAATTTGTTAGTCTCTAAGGTGCCACAAGTACTCCTGTTCTCCTCCCAACAGGGACAGAGCAGCAGCAGCAGGAACCAGTTCCAACCAGCTGCATCAGCCTTTAGGAAATTCCAACTAGTAGAGGCAGCTGCAGCACATCTCAGCAACATCTCAGGCAGGGCCGGCTCTAGGCACCAGCAAAACAAGCTGGTGCTTGGGGCGGCACATTTTTAGGGGCGGCATTCTGTCGTGGGCCATGCCGCCCCTAAAAGTTTTCCCCAGCCGCCCTAACTCACCTCTGCTGCTGCTGCTTGCGCACCGCTGCTCGCCCTCCCTCCCAGGCTCTCAAACCTGGGAGGGAGGGGGAGACCCCGAGTGGCCGCGGCGCGCGAAACAGCTGATTCACGCGCCGCGGCCGCTCGAGATCTCCCCCTCCCTCCTGGGTTTGAGAGCCTGGTCTCAGGAGTACATCAGACTTGTCCTCTGCTCCCTACACTGGCTTCCCATTGCATATCGAGTCAAGATCTACATCCTTATCTTTAAGTTGCTCAATGGCCTTGGCCTCACATATCTAAAAGATCACTTAAAGCTCTGGGACGAAGATCATGGCTGACAACTGTGCATCTCAGGCATGATGGATCTCTACCATCAGGGTACAGGTCATCTGTGCAGGAGACAGAATTTTTGTGGGGGTTCAGTCAGACTGTGCAATGAACTCCCCCAGGTTGCTGAAGTGTTATGTCTGGAGGCTAAGAATTGAGCAGGGAGGGGTGACAGGCAAATTGGGCTGACAGGAAAAGGGAAAATAAAGGCAAAAGTGAGCTGGACTGGGAAAGCACATCTGCCAAGATTGGGGTAAAAATGAATGAGATTTCAGAAATTATGTGAGAGATAATAAAAATCAAATGAAAACACACTGCAGTACCTTTATTCTCAGGAGATTATAAATTGCCTTAGAATGAAAGCAGAATGAATGTCTCCAAAGGAAGTGGAACGGTAGGTCTGCAGACAGAAATGAAGAGGGAAACATACAGAGATAAAAAAAGAAGAAATATAAATAGAAATACAGGACCAGCAAGAGACTGAAATGAAAATGGAATGAAAGAGATAAAGGAAGAATGAAAAATGAGTTAAAGTGAAGCATATACAGAACATACAATGCAAAAAATATAAAGCAGTAACTGCTTTCAGAAAAGAGTAGAAGGAGGACTAGAAAAAAAAGAATAGAAACAAATAGAAAATAACACAGAAAAACTCGGAAATGGAAGAGAGGGAAAGAACCATAAGAAAGCTGTAAATATGTGAAGAGAAATTTTATTTAGTATTAACATAAAATATTTATATTTATTGATTTATTTAAAAAAGTTTCTATCAGTAAAGGTTTACATTTCTTTGGATTCTGTCAGAACTAACCAGAACCTCAAGATTGGATGTTGGGAATAAAGAGTCGGAACTTTGTCAGTCTCTCTCAGTTTTGGTGCTTGCATATTAGTAACAAATCTATCCCACTTCTGGCACTGGGAGTGAGCGATTTTTCTGGGAATAAACTCCCCTTTGTTTTCAAAAGGAAAGATGCTTAGGCTCCATTTGCAATCTAGAAGAGTAAATGAAAATGTTCACCTTGGTACAGAGAATCACAATTGTTCACAAATATTTAATTTTCTCCATGCTTCACAATGAAAAATTATCACTTAATATTTTAGCATGAGACTAGTAAAGACTTGTACATAAAGTGCACAATATATAAAGTCTAAACTGTTATACGTGGTGAATAATGAGCTATAACACTTTTTGTAGTAAAACTAAGCACTTTCATGACACCTGACATTTAGCAGGAAGAAAAATTAAAGGATTAGGTTAAGTAATGTAATTAGGGTACAGAATTAGGCCGGTACTTTAGAGTTTGGGATTTTCACAGACTACCTCTAATTCACTACATAAAAAAGATTGTTTAACTACAGGGAATATGAAATCAGAAAGTTTTAGCTTTAGCAATGAGTACAGTACTCTGATTTTGGCTAAAGAACCAACCTTACTAGCCTGACATTGCAAACATTTACCAATATTTAGTCTGAGTTTTTAAAGTCATGCAGTACCTACAGTTTAACCAGCAAAATGCCCCCTTTCTAGGAAGGAGAGTAGAATTTCATTCTTTACTTCCTTTGGTTCCACATTATTCTCTTCCTCTTCCGCCATGAGCGGACAGGGTAGTTATGTGGTTTGCTAGGCTACAGCCAGACTGGCCTCAAGATTCAGCCAGTGTGTGTTGCAAAGAGACTTATGAATCAATACTGTAAAACTAGAAATCAAGCCAATTCCTTTCCACATCCCATCATCCTATTTATCCCCCTCCCTCAAGCTCATTCTAATTTATGTACATGTGTTAGCACTGAATGTGGTAAAAATGCCTGTGTAGTACATGGGTACTGCTATTACTGTTAATGAGCTTATGTGACTAATTGAATGCAAATCAAAGATGCAGTGTTATCCTGTGGTTTGTGCATGGGTATAGAGATCCAAAGACTTAGGTTCATTACCAAGTTCTGCCACTGACTTCAATAAGCTTCAGCAAGTAACACATCTGTGCCTCAGTTTCCTTTTCTGAAAAAAAATGGGTAAATTAATGCTCACCCACCTTTTGTAAAGCTTTTGGGATCTTTGCATGAAAAGCACAGCGTAAGTACACAATACTATTATTTTTTAAATAAGAAATTTGAAGGCACCAGCATTTAATAAATAAAAGGTGGTCTTGTAGGATACAGCAAATGTGGATTCAGTTCCTGGTTTAGCTACAGACTTCCTGTGTGACCTTGAGTAAGTCATGTTTGCTCTCTTTCTGCCTCAATTCTTCATCTATAAAATGGGGGTAATACTTCCCTGCTCCCCTCCTTTGTCTCTCACATCTACCTAAACATAAGCTCTTTGGGGCAGGGAGTTCTCTGTTACTATGTGCATGTACAGCAGCTAGTACAGGGGTGGGCAAACTACGGCCCAGGGGCCGCATCTGGCCCTCCGGACGTTTTAATCTGGCCCTCGAGCTCCCAGTGGGGAGTGGGTTCAGGGGCTTGCCCCACTTTGGCACTCAAGCCACTTGCTAGCCCACCCCTGATCTAGTATAACAGGCCTCAGTTTTGATCAAGGCCCTTAGTTGCTACTGTAATAGAAATACTAAATAGATTTCGTGGTCACTTTTACATTATTAGTTATGTGTTATTTAAGTAGTGGAGCATTACAATTAAATAAAATATATTAATGAAGAGGCAAAAATTGTTCTAGACATCAAATATAGGTCATGTAGTAGGGAGAAGGTTTGTAAATGCTCGACAGCTTCTAAGAATCTCTATTAAGTTTTGTTATGTCCTAGTCCTATACTTGTCTTAATACTGCATTGAATTCAATAGAAAATTAACGATAGATTATTAAGAGATTATGGCAGCTCTGCAGATGGAGTGAACGATCCACAGCACAACGTTAAAGACAACCAAGCCCTTAAGTTAGCATCATTCTTTAAAATAATTTATTCTGGTCTGTGAACAGATTTGAAAGGCCCAAATATGGTGAGATGAATATCTAATTCCTGACACATTACAAAAGGAAGTATATCAGGTTTTGTTATTCTTAGAAAAGATTAAAAATAAATAAAGGCAAACATTTATATTAATCTTTTAAAATATAACAAAAGCTGAGATCTTGGAACTAAACACAAGTGCAAGCAGGGCTGGCCTTACCATGAAGTGAACTGAGGCGGCCGCCTCCGGTGCCAGACTGTGGGGGGGGGCGCCACTAGGATCCAGAGTGTAGAAAATGGTGTCTGCTGCTGGTGCATATGTATTCTCTCTGCTCTAGATGCACAGAGATGGTGGAGTGCTGTGCTGGAGGAAGGAGGGCACAAGAGACATAACAGACAGGCAGGAGAAAAGGTGAGAGGGAATAATAGAAAGCAGCAGGAGCTGCAGGGAGAGAGAGGAGGAGGAGCCTCTTATGTATCTCTCTAGCACCCTCAGGAGCTTGGACTGATTAACAGCAGCTTCTCAGGGAACTTCCTGTTTCCTGCTGCTTCCCTGAACCCACTTGAGGAGAACAGGCAGTCAACGGAAGTAGTAAGAGCCAGTTAGGCCCTTAAGATGCTGATATCTTCCCTCACTCAGGCCATGCTACCAGCCTGCTTATTTGTCCACTTCAATTGAGTGTTGAGAGCCACTATAGCTGGCACAGAACAGCAGTCATGAGTGAAAGAAGAAAACGCCCCTCTCGGGCAGCATTCAGAAAAAGAAAGCAAGCAAAGGAAGCTTTTCTATCTAAGCAGGAAGGAGCTCTCCTGAGATACATAGACACAAATGTTCACGGTGAGCCTTCTGGCCCCAGTGAGGATGTGAGTGGTGAGGAGATGTCTGATCTTCCAGTTAGTCAGAGTGCAGGTGACCTGGCACCTACTGCAGCATTCATATCTCCATCTCAAATGGATGTAACCATGCACATTCCTGAAGAAAAGTGTAGATCAGAGAAGAGTGTGGTGGAGGCACAAGAAACAGCTGCTGCTGAGTTTAGTTCCTTAAGTCTAGATGATCGAGGACTGTGGACCCACTTGAGCAGTAGCCTGAGGGACTTCCTTGTACTGCATGGGCCACAGCAAGTGAAAAACAAAAACAATGAAAATAGAAGTTTCCATCCAACACATTACTGGCGTGAAATCCCCAATGGTGACAAAGTGGAGAGGCCATGGCTTATGTACTCAAAAACCCAGAATGCTGCATACCGTTTTTGTTACAAACTCTTCCAGTCTAATGTTCCAGCCACATTGGGTTCTACAGGAACAAAGGACTGGAAAAATCTAGCTAGAAATCTGGCATGCCATGAGAAGGCAGCAAATCATCAGAGAGCATTCCATAGGTGGAAAGAGCTTGAAAGAAGACTAGGGTTAAAGGCCACCATAGCTGATCAGCATCAAGAGAAGATTGCATCAGAGTCTCTTTACTGGCAAAATGTTCTGACAAGGCTCATTGCCATTGTGAGAATGCTTGCTACCCAAAACCTAGCACTGCGTGGCACTTCAGATCAGCTGTATGTGCCAAACAATGGAAACTTCCTTAAAATTGTGGAGCTGATGGCTGAGTTTGATGCTGTACTCCAGGAGCATCTAAGAAGAGTCACCACCCAAGAAATGTACACACACCACTACCTTGGAAAAACAATTCAAAATGAGATTCTATAGTTACAGGCAACAAAAGTCAAACAGAAGATTGTGGCAGATCTGAAGTCAGCAAAATATTACTGTTATTCTGGACTGCACACCTGACAGCCATACAGAACAAATGACTTTAATGGTGTGTTTTGTAACAACAATAGAACCTGCAGTGGTGACTGTCAGAAAGCATTGTCTAGAATTTATTGACATTGATGATACTACAGGAGCTGATATGACAAAGGTGCTTCTTAAAAAGCTGGAAGATATGGGAATTTCGATAGCTGACTTGAGAGGTCAGGGCAACGATAATGGTGCAAAATGAGAGGAAAGAACAGAGGAGTGCAGACACGGATGTGAGAGTTAAACCCTTGAGCTTTTTTTGTCCCATGCAATTCTCATTCATTGAACTTGGTGGTCAGTGATGCAGCATCAGCTTCTAGTGAGGCTGTTGAATTTTTTAATGTAATTCAAAGCATCTATGTATTTTTCTCTGCATCAGCTCATTGATGGCAAATTTTGAAGCAACATCTGGGAACATCCTCTCTGACACTGAAACCACTGAGTGCCACACGATGAGAAAGTTGAGTGGAGGCGATAAAGCTTATCAAACACCAAATTGGGAAGATAGATGATGCCATAGTTGCCATTATGGAGGATAGTGCTTTGACAGGAACTGTTCATGGGAGAACAGTGGCAGAGGAAAATGGAATCACCAGAAACGTACATAACTTCAAATTTCTGTGCAGCTTAGTGTTTGAAGTAAATGTTGTAAGCAAGAGACTCCAAGGTGTTGACCTTGATATATCTGGAGCAATGGAACAACTGGGCAAAGCAAAGTCATACCTACAGTCTTATTGGTCAGATGAGGAATTTCAAAACGTTCTGAAGAGTGCATAGAAGTTGGCAGAAGAACTTCACACTGAAGCTATTTTCCCACCCATTCAAGAATACAAGGGTCATCGAAGAAGAAGATATTTTGATTACAAGGCACAGGATAATCCCATAAGAGACCCCAAACAACAATTCAAAGTTGAATTCTTTAACCAGGTGCCAGATTGTGCAATACAGTCAGTTGAAGAACGTTTCATGCAGCTCGAGGAACACAGCAGTACATTTGGGATGTTGTATGATATTCCAAAACTCCTCGCTATACTTGAAGAAGACCTACACCAGCAATGCAGGACACTAGAGACAGTTTTGACACATGATGACATGCGCGATATTGATGCGAGTGATTTAGGTGATGAACTGAAAGCCCTTTCAAGATACATTTCAGCAGGATCAACTCCAAAGACTGTTCTGGAATATATGTGCACAAATAAGATGACCACCCTCTTTCCAAATGCTTTTGTTGCTCTGCGCATACTTCTAACACTTCCTGTAACAGTTGCCAGTGGAGAACGCAGCTTCTCCAAGCTGAAGTTAATAAAAACACATCTACGCTCCACAATGACACAGGAGAGGCTGGTCGGCCTTGCAACCATCTCAATAGAGCATGAGCTGGTCCAGACTGTGGACCTTCCGTGCCTTCTTTGCAACCAAGAAGGCACAGAAAGCACCACTTTGATTATTCAAACAGATAAAAATGCCAGTGTTTACTATGCAGACAAGAAAAGTAACATTTGCTGTTCAGGCATTTGAAAGTTAAGTGTTACTTAAAATTTTTGAACAAGGCATTTTAAGTTGTTAGTTCTCCTTTATTGGGGTAGGTAGCAGACCAGTACCATGAGAGGAGTAAAACAGGAAGAAGGCAGAATTGAGACCTTTCAAAGTTTTGGCCCAAGCGAGGGGACATGGGGGTGTCATTTGAGCTCCCCGCCTCAGGTGCCAAAATGTTGTGGGCCGGCCCTGATGGCAAGCCAAACCCTATTCAAGATTTAAGTAGTAACTAAACAAAATATGTGGATTCCAAGTAGCATTTGTCTTCTGCAGTTTTTCCATTTTTACTCCATACTCATCCATTCATCCTCATGAAAGAAAAGCCTTGGCAACTGTGGTTGGAGGTTGAGTCAACGGCTTCTGTTACACACATGGAACAGTCATATGCTTCAAGCACAAATGCAGGGACATTCAGAGAGATGTAGTGAGAAAGTTCTGAAAAGCCTGCCACATCTGTGATAGATGGGTGTCTACAGGCACTCACTTCTGTACTGCTGTAGATGAAATAGCCTCCGCACCATTTTATGGTTTCAAGGACTCAAAGATCTCCATACTGACCATAAATACTATATAGTTTATTATTTGTATTATAGAAGCACCTAGAGACCCCAATTGAGATCAAGGCCCTGTTGCACTAGTTGCTGAACAAGCACATAGTGAGAGAGACAGTCCTTGGCCCAAAAAACTTGCAATGTAAATAGACAAAAACCAACAAAGGGTGGGAGGGGAAAAAGAGGCACAGAGAAGTAAAGTGACTTGCCCAAGTTTACATCCTAGGTCAGGTCCAGAACTCTGCTTTTGGGAGTGCCTGTCCAGTGCCCTATCCTCTAGATCATGCTGCTTTCTCTGTGCATGTTATAGCCCAAAGCACTTGCTATAGCTTTCTGTAGTTTAACACACTGTAGTAAGTGAGGTGGTTGTGTGATTTGTAGTTAATATGAAAGCACAGGGAATATATTAGCATTGTTAGATATAGACCATTTTCTATAGTCATTGTAGTTTATCAATGGTATATCAAAAAAGCCAAAATGTAAAAAATAATGTTCCCCAAGAACTGTAACCCACAGTGAAAATAAATATCCTTAACAATACGGTAAATATTACAAAAGAATATTAGGTCACACTGAGCTGGAGTTTTACTAATAGTATTGAGTAAGGTCTCTTTTCTTTGTAAGTATCTTCTCTATTATTGTTATTCAGTAGAGACCTGATGTTTATTAATGGGTAAATGTGAAAAGTGGTGACCGAATGTTCAAGTTCACTAGTTATAGTTGCTGAAAGCAATAACATTTGAAACAGTTTTACTGTCAGATCCAAGTCTGTTATTTATTTTTAGGAGAAAACATCCATAAATGGAAGAAACAATGAATGTTTATAATATTGCTGTAAAGAATCAGAGTCAGATGGTACATTCTTCTGCTGCTGCTGGTATTGTGGCTTGACATTATGTGGTATTTAAATCTCTAGGTCAAGACCCTAGGGAACATACTTATCTAGAGAAGCCAGCTACTACAAGTGTGACTATCACTCTTCTCCTCATGGAGAAGCAGGTCTGCCAACAGGGTAGGGGCAAAGAGTGCAGTTGCCCAGGGGCCTAGGTGATTTAAAAGGGTCTGGGGGCCCCCAGCTGCCGCTGGCAATGCAGTAGGGCTAAGGCAGGCTTCCTGCCCAACCTCGCTCCACTTGAATCCGGATTCCAGAAGTGGCTAATGTCCCTGCGGCCCCTGGGAGGGATGCAGGCGGTCTCTGTGCGCTACCCCCACCCCAAGCACCTACGCCGCAAATCCCATTGGCCAGGAACTGGGGCCAATGGGAGCTGCAGGGGCGGTGCCTGTGGGCAGCAGTCCGCAGAGACCCCCTGGGACCCCCGCCTAGAAGCTGCTGCCAGAGGTGTGTGCTGGTCACTTTTGGGAGCCACCCAAGGTAAGCACCGACCCCCTGGCCCCCTCCTGCACCCCAACCCCCTGCCCCAGCCTAGAGCCCACACCCAGCACCCAAACTCCCTCCCAGAGCCCAACCCTGCACCCCGTCCTACACCAAAACTTCCTCCTAGAGCCCAACCCCGCACCCCGTCCTACACCCAAACTCCCTCCTAGAGCCCGACCCCACACCCCCTCCTGTGCCCAAACTCCCTCCAAGAGTCTGCACCCCTCCAGCACCCAAACTCCTTCCCAGAGCCCATACCCCTCCCACACCCAAACTCCCTCCCAGAACCCACACCCCAACCCCCTGCCCCAGCCTGGTGAAAGTGAGTGAGGGTCGGGGAGAGCGAGCAACGGAGGGAGGGGGGATGGAGTGAGCAGGGGGAGGGGCCTCGGAGAAGGGGCAGGACATGGGCATGATCTCAGGAAAGGGATGTGGCAGGGGAAAGGGCAAGGGTCTTTGGGTTTGCGCGATTAGACAGTTGGCAACCCTACCGGGGGGGGGCATGTGGAAGCCCTGGCCATGCCGGCAGCTCTCTGAGCACCAGCAGCACAGTCGACAGCTCTCTGGGCACCAGCCAGCACAGGCGCAGCACCTCCCAAATGTCAGGTGGACCGCGACGGCAGCTTGTGTGTGCGTGGGGGCCCATTGACTATTCTGCCCTGGGGCCCAGAATTGCTGTCGGCAGGCCTGTGGAGAAGGGAGCTGTCTTTTTTAAAGTCTGGTGCCACATTGTAGGGTCTAGTTCACTACTGATTATAGTCCCCATCACACTTTTGGGGGCTGTTACATCATAATAAATTACTGGGATTATTTGTTTTCGTAGCCACCCTGCAGGGTTGCTGTCAGTTCCAGTCTGTCTCACTTTTCTATGTACCTCAACAGCCCTTATCGGTTTTGGAAAAGAAAGAGAATACCATTTATTTGATAGGTTCCATTGCTAGTAGTGTGAATATATTCAACAGGGGGTGGGATAGCTCAGTGGTTTGAGCATTGGCCTGCTAAACCCAGGGTTATGAGTTCAACCTTGAGGGGGCCATTTAGGGATCTGGGGCAAAAATCTGTCTGGGGATTGGTCCTGCTTTGAGCAGGGGATTAGACTAGATGACCTCCTAAGTTCTCTGCCAACCCTGATATTCTATGAACAGTATGTAAATAGGCCAAATTCAATGTGGGTTTATGCCTGCTGGGACTCTGTGATTAGTGGGCTTGCATAGGGTGTTAATTTTAAATTTAACCCACTAGGACCAGTAATTAAGATAATGGTATGAGATCAATACTTATGATTTTGTGTTCTTATATATATATATATATATAAGACATTGCTTGGAGGCCCCAGTTTAGTTGAAACTCCATTGTGCTTGGCACTGCATGTATGCATAACAAGAGACAGATTTCAGGGAAGGGGCTTACAGAGTTAAATAGACAAGACAAAGAGTGTGGAAAAGGAAATATTATTAGCCTCATTTTTCAGGTTGGAACTCAGGCTCAGAGATTTGCCCAAGATAACATAGGATGTCTTTGGTAGAGCCAAAAAATGAATCCCAATCTCCTGAGTCTCAGCCCAGTACCTTAAAGATCATCCTTCCTCTTCCTTGTAGTAAGGATTCTGAGAAACCAATAATCCGACAGGAAGTTTGGACAATGCAACCTCTTTGCTTCCATGTCAGCAAGGCCTCAAGAGGTTACAGACTCCTTGGATGCTGCTTTTGTCCAAACAGTATCTGAAAGCAATTGCTTCCTATCAGGAGCACCATTTCAGATTGGGGAGGCACAACTCCCGGCTGGTGAGGGGTGAGGAGCAAGCGGCAGCGGGAGGGGTCGCTCCCAGCCTGTGGTACGAAACTCCGGGAGAGGCAGGGGGCTGGTGCCCCCTGCCCTCTCTAAATGGCACTGCTCCTTCCTACTCAGTAATTTTTGGAAGGTAATAATAATAATACTGACCGTATTAGAGAACCTACTTTCTGCTACTCAATAGTGACACAATAGTTCAGAAAGGCATGAGTTTTTGTTAAACCATTCTGTAATCTCCAGCATATTATACAGTGGCAATGATTAACGTTATATTAAGGTTGTATCTAAATTTTCAAGGTTAATGGAATTTATGCACTCAGATAAGAGATGTGAAGGTTACTTGATTTATGCCTGTTTAGTTTTTCCAGCCCATTACATTTAACAGAAGTAGATAGGGTAGAAAGGAAACCAGTGTGTTTTTATGTAAATTAGTTCATTTTAATTTCTAATAGAATACATTGTGGGACTCAGCTTTACACTGACACCACATTTTACTAATGCATTTTAATTCATATGGATATATATTTGCTTACATTAACTTTTTTGGTTACATTAGGAGGTGTTACATTGCAGCACTGGGCATTCCTAAAACCAACATGTATAATGCACAAATTTGTCTTTCACTGAAACTTAGTTTAATCCCTCAAGCTATATACCCTTGGCCCTCATCATCATAGCCTGATTGTTTTCCATGATAAAGTTGGACATATATAGTATGAAATAGTTGGACATATATAGTACTATGCATCCCAGGAACACGTGTCTGCTGCTATTGCTCATGCCCTTCAGGTACGAAACTCTCAAAGGACCATATCCTGTGTTGATTTCTGTAAAGCTATGTCTGCCTGACAATATTCTGTAATGTCCTGAGTGAACTTTATTGAATTAAGTTAAACCTTGTTGAAGTAGTTTTAATACCTTTGGGATCCATTGTATTTAAAATGCAGTTCTCTGTGTGTTACTGTGGAATTGCATGTGTATATCTTCTATAAGAGATTAATACAATCGCTGGAAGGTATTAGGAACTTCAAAGGGCTTTTTTTTTTTTAATAATACTCATGAAGTGGATTTCCTAGGAAAGTGCCTGTGGGCAAGGGGAATGCAAATGACTCTCTTCGCATCCACATTTTTGAAGCCAGGTCCTCCCTGGGGAAGAAAAACCCATTGTATACTAATTACCTGCTCCTGGAAACTCCAGATCAAAGACCCCTGAACTGTATAAAGGGTGGACAAAATGTGTTCTGACCATGCTTGTTCTGAACTGAAACTGTTATGAGATTGTCATCAGAAAGGAAACCCCTTGGGTGGGGCACTGAAGAGCTGCTCCTTCCAAAGCCCATGCTAGAGTTGGGTTAATCTCTGGCAAGCTTATTAGCATGCATGCAGTTTCTTAATATGCTTTCTCTGTAATGGTTTTTAGTTTAAGAATAAAATAGGCCTGCCTAGAAAGAACTGTATGGGAACTTAAAACTGTAGACAATCACTCTGCTAACCATCTAGGAAGAGAAAGCAAGCAGGTATGCTTGGGCAGCCTGTCTCTGCTGGGAATAAGACAGTGAAGGCAGGGAACTGTCCAGCCTGGAAATACCCTAGTCCAGGGGTCGGCAACCTTTCAGAAGTGGTGTGCCAAGTCTTCATTTAATTACTCTAATTTAAGGTTTTGCGTGCCAGTAATACATGTTAACGTTTTTAGAAGGACTCTCTCTCTAAGTCATTATTATATAACTAAACTATTGTTGTATGTAAAGTAAATAAAGGTTTTTAAAATGTTTAAGAAGCTTCATTTAAAATTAAATTAAAATGCAGATCTTATCAGTTTAGTGTGATCTTTGCCTTTGCTTTTCCTTGCTGAGTTTTCCAATGTCTGGCACGTATTTGGATACTTTAAGATGCACACAGGCTTCTGAGTGATCGGTTGTTAACCCACTCCGAGGGGGACAGAAAACAGATTTCATGTGTGAAAATGCCTGTTCACACAGGTATGTGGATCCAAATGCTGAAAGCATTGTAAACGCAATTTTCTTCAAACAGTTAAATTTTACTGGCAGGGACGTCCAGCAGGTCAGAATAGAGGCCCCATGATCTCTCTCAGTAGCTTCAAGTGCAGATCTCCAAACTTTGATGCCCACAGTTCTGAGCTTTTTAACTGAATGAGCTGCATTTCGAAATCTTCAACACCCATCCAGTGAAATACAGACAAATCCAAGTCGCTTTCGTTGAACTTTTCAGGTCTAATTAGAAAAGAAAGCTTTGGGCCAAATTGCTGGAAATCTTGAAATCTGTCAGAAAATTCTGATTCCAGTTCTTGCATGTACATTCCAATCTCATTGACACTGACATTCCAACGTGTCGATAGCTCTTTTATGTGTTGGAAGTAGCGGAGAGTTGAAGTTCGAATACCCTGAGAAAAAACTGCTAGTTTTACAACAAATGTCTTCCAGGCTTCATAAAGATCCAGAACCATTTGGCCTGCACCCTGGAGACAGAGGTTTAGTTCGTTTAGGTGAGTGGAGATGTCAGTTAGAAACATGAGCTTATACAGCCATTTGTCATCCAGTTCGGGGTAGTTTTGTCCTTTTTCCGACAAAAAGGCCTTGATTGCATCAAAACAGTTTACAAAGTGCACCAAAACCTTGCCACAACTTAGCCACCAAATGTTGCTGTGAAGTGGAATGTCATTATAAGGACTGTCCATCTCTTCTAGCAGTGCTTGAAACTGTAAGTCAAAGCAGATCGAGCAACAAGGAAATTCACAATTTATATGTTCATATTCATCACATTATTAAGCTCTGAATTAGAAATTTTAGCACATAGGTTTTCTTGATGGATGATACAGTGAAATTTGACTGTCGGGTGGCCAATTTGATCTTCAAGTAACTTTACAAATCCCTTCTGTTTTCCAACCATTGCAGGAGCACCATGTGTTGTGTCACAAAATATTTTTCTGATGTCAAATCCTCGTTCTTCAAAATGGTTTACAAAACTTTCCACTCTATCTTCTCCCTTTGTTGTGCCATGCAGGGATTTTAGGCAACAAAGTTCCTCTTGGATTTCACCGGAAGCAATATTTTGCAACAGCTGCCAAACATGGAACGTCGTTTATATCCACGCTCTCATCAATTGCAACGCTAAACACTGCTGTGTCTTTTAATGCAGTTGTCTGCTTTTCGTTAAGGTTTTCTGCCATTTCGCTTATGTGCCTCTCAACTGTTCTGGCAGAGACAGGCAGTTCTTTTATTCTAGATACGATTGTATCTTTATTTGGCAAATCATTGAACAAAACCTCAGAATTTCTGAGAAAAACTTCTTTTATATATTCCCCACCTGTAAACGGCTTTCCATTTTTTGCAATGCACTGTGCAATCTTGTAACTTTCTTCTGTGGCTTGATTTTTACTTACACTTAAGCATTTAAAAACATTGCTTTGCTTCTCATATCCTGCTACTGCCTTTTTGATCGATTCAGTCTTGTCTGCTTTGTCAAGAAAGGTTTTCTTGTGCTTCATTTGAAAATGTCGAACACTTGATGTGCGACAAACAACATTTTCAAAACAGAAAGCACAAACAGCATAGTCGTTCTGTTGAATGAATCCAAATGTCTGTCCAAGAAGGCTGAAATGAACAGATATCTAACTTTGCTTTCTTAGGAGCTGACATTTTGTCAAATGTACCCCTCAAATCACAGTGGGGAAAAAAAATCGCGACAGATGGGACGCACAACATCAAACGCAGTGCACTGTTCCATGTGGCATGATAGTGATATAAGCAGCAAATCAGGACTTAAAAATATCCCGGTGGTGCCGGAACAATTTTTAAGGTGGAGGTGCTGAGTTGCACCCCCTCTTGCCCCTGTCCGCACCCCTCACTGCCCCAGCCTGGAGTCAGTGGGCCACAGCTGGGGGTGGCTGCAGAGCGCCAGGCCGAGGCCAGGAGCTGAGCCCCGGACTGGCGTCCGGGACCCCAGGCCAGCAGCGGAGCCACCCAGACTGGTGGCTGAGACCCGGGGCTGGTAGACAGAACACCGGCTGGCAGGGGGCCGTCGGACAGAACCGCAGGCCGGCAGCAGAGCCCCGAGGCTGGCGGCCAGGACCTGGGCAGTGTGAGTGCCACTGAAAATCAGCTCTCGTGCTGCCTTTGGCACGTGTGCCTATGGCACATAGGTTGCTGACCCCTGCCCTAGTCAGAACTCCACCCAAGAAAGGCAACAGCTGGAAGCCTGAGTGTGGGTGCCACTGCTGAACCACTGAATGGAAATACAGGTTCAGTTGCCCTGAACTGTGAAACTGCTTTACAAGTGACTTTTAATTAATGCTCAATCATGCTAGTAATTTAACTCTTTTGGGATTAAATCCTGCTAGCCTCAACTAAGTATTCCCATTAGCTTAATTGTGAGTGTGAGGTGTTGTACCTCACCCATTTATAGTACCAACACAAACCTTAAAATGCTTCAGCTAATAAATAGACATTTTGAAGGCTCCTCAGTCAGGCACTTTCTGTCCTGTGACAATTGAACTCCAGACCTTTCCAGTATGAACTCTGATTTTTACATCTTGGAATGCCCTGGGGAACTTTCTGTTCATCATGGTGGCACAATCTCCAGTCAGTGATTTCACAGAATAGAATTCTCCATGACATCTACAGCTTGTCTCCAGGACTCCAAGACTTAGCAGAAGATAATATTCTAATGCAAAAGGTGAGAGAGAATGAAAACAACAAAAATACTATAACTTTTATAGTATCTATGTTACAATATGCGATCACTTATCATGGAGGTGCAATTCCAGCCAACCACAATAACCATTCTCAGCCCACTCCTGACCCAGACTTCAGAAGTACAGAATGATTTGACTAGAAGCTCACTGTAACTGGCCAGTCCAGGCTGTGAAGGATATGGCACAGTTACCAAAGTCTACCTTTCACACTCCTGTCATGCCAGTGATGCTTAACGTCAGTGATGTTGCTGAGTGATTGTTGCCACTGGATTCTTACTTAAAGAAGTAGCATTAGCCATAATTTGCTACCTTGCAATTAGGACACCAGTGTGGCACTTTACAATAGTCTCACCATCTAAATGGAACTTGAGTCATAAAAGTTTCTTAGAATAAAATATTTGTATTCTAAGTTCAAGAACTAACATTTAAGAAATATTTACAACATGGAAACCTGTCAGTAGACTGCATTTTATTCATAAACTCTATGACAAACCCTATTGTTTCTATAGCACTTATGTAATTTGTTTTCTTAGTCTTTTGTAATCCTAAATGTAATAACTTTTATCAGTTATAGCTAGATGCCTTTGTTCTCAAGCATTGTTGAATTGAAAGTTGTAATGTATTTTAATTTTGTTTAGTTAATAAACACTTGATGTGAGTGTTGAAGAAATGGCATTTCTTTCTAATTATGTAATCATAAAACGTATTATAATGTACTACTAAAATGATCGAATCATGGAATACAATTGCAAAGTCTGTTGTTTCTCTTGGAAGCACAAAGGTAAGAGTAAAACAATGTATCCTATCCAGTTTAGTGGCGTGGATCTATACACTTTATTTATAGAATACCTCTTGTACAATCACTTATATTGCTCTAAGCACAGTGATAAGTCAAAATGTGAAAGAGTAATTGCTTCTTTGGGTGAATTGTAGACTATGTACCAAGGGTTAAATTCCAGACATTAGCTAAGTAAAAACCCAACTTTCAGAATCTTTTATAAAAAACTTTTGTAAGCAAAAAATGATACCGTCTTTACATAATTAGAAAGATTCTACATCTGGGGTGAAATCCTGGCCCCACTGAAGTGAATGGGAGTTTTGCCATTGACTTCAATGGCAACAGGATTTTACCCTAGGAGAATAACTGTCTCTACAGGAAAGCAGGTTCTGCCTATCCTAAAGGTGATTAAGTTGACATGAATTAACTGCAAGTTTGAAAAAGTGCAGAAGACAGGAATAGAGAATGTAAAATAAAATCTAAAATATTTATTCAATCTCTTTATGGCAGGCACATGAAATAGTTTACCCATAAATCAATGAACCATGTAGTAACTCTACTTTATCGTTCTAGGTACCTTGGAATAACAAGACCACTTACATATCCTGTGAGGCAGAATGGAAAATGTATGGCTAAAATGATCTTGTGTGTATGGCTCCTCTCTGCCTCTATCACCATACCACCACTTTTTGGTTGGGCCCAAAATGTGAACGATGAAAAAGTTTGTTTAATCAGTCAAGACTTTGGTTACACAATTTACTCCACTGCAGTTGCATTTTATATCCCGATGTCAGTGATGCTTTTCATGTACTATCAGATTTACAAGGCTGCTAAGAGGAGTGCTGCTAAACACAAGTTTGCTGGTTTCCCACGGCCAGAAGAAAATGAAGGCATGGTTTCTGTGAATGGAGTTATAAAGCTACACAAGGAATCAGAAGAATGTACAAATTTTTCACGACTCCTTAAACATGATAGAAAAAACATTTCCATCTTCAAGAGAGAACAAAAAGCTGCCACTACCCTGGGAATTATTGTTGGGGCCTTTACTGTGTGCTGGTTGCCATTTTTCATCCTTTCAACTGCCAGACCCTTTATCTGTGGTACAGCATGCAGCTGCATCCCATTTTGGGTTGAAAGAACATTTCTATGGTTGGGTTATGCAAACTCTCTCATTAACCCCTTTATATATGCCTTCTTCAATCGGGACCTGAGGACAACCTATCGCAATCTACTACAATGCAGATATAGGAATATCAACCGGAAACTATCGGCTGCAGGGATGCACGAGGCTCTGAAGCTTGCAGAAAAGCCAGAATTTGTGCTGTAAGGTCACTTATCCCTTTTTACAATAATTCCCTATTTTATATACATTTTCTTTCAACTCTGAAGAGAAAGCTAATCAGAGAAACTGCCCCGATGAAATCATTAACTATCTGTAAGACACAGCTCCTAAACTTAGTCCTAAGCTCCACAGTTTTTTGCTGTAGTAAGGACTGGGCCCTAGAGTATTTGGGATTTTAGCATACACCAACCCTTTCCACTTTATACTATTATAAAAGGAAACAATGTTAGACAAAATTGGACTGGGGAAATTGTATCATTTGGGATTATTATTATTTATATGTTTCAGAATGGTAGCCATGTTAGTCTGTATCAGCAAAAACAATGAGGAATCCTTGTGGCACCTTAGAGACTAACAAATTTATTTGGGCATAATCTTTCATGGGCTAAAACCCATTTCATCAGATGCATGGAGTGGAACATACAGTAGGGAGGTATAAATACACATTGGCCAAACCAGACAGTCTCTACGCCAAAGAATAAATGGACACAAATCTGACATCAGGAATTATAACATTCAAAAACTAGTAGGAGAACACTTCAATCTCCCTGGTCACTCAATAATAGACTTAAAAGTGGCAATTCTTCAACAAAAAAAACTTCAGAAACAGACTCCAATGAGAAATTGCAGAACTGGAATTAATTTGCAAACTGGACACCATCAAATTAGGCCTGAATAAAGACTGGGAGTGGATAGGTCAAAACTAAATAAATTTGTTAGTCTCTAAGATGCCACAAGTACTCCTTGTTGTTTTTATAAAAACTAATTTCCCCTTGCTAAATACTCACACCTTCTTGTCAACTGTTTGAAATGGGCCACCTTGTTTACATTGGCCTCATTAGCACTACAAAAGTGATTTCCACCCCTTCTTGTCAACTGTTGAGAAGCCCACATCCAACTTAATTGAATTGGCTTGTTAGCACTGACCCCCCACTTGGTAAGGCAATGCCCGTCTTTTCATGTGCTGTATATTTATACCACCCTACTGTATGTTCCACTCCATGCATCTGATGAAGTGGGTTTTAGCCCATGAAAGCTTATGCCCAAATACATTTGTTAGTCTCTAAAGTGCCACAAGGACTCCTCGTTGTTTTTATTATTTATATGTAATAATTTTATTCACTTGATTACCTGTGAATGAACATTAGTGAAGGTTACTATCACTTTTGTATACCTTCCAATGAAACAGCATTTATCGCTATGAAAAAATACACATTGATTATATGAACGAGATCATCTGCTGGTATAATCTGGTGAAGCTTCAATGGTGCCATGTTGATTTATGCCAGCTGAGGATCTCGTCCCACATCTCTAACTTAACATAGGAAACTGGTATATAACCTATTTTAAGACCAGGAAAAGGCAATCTGGCCCTTACCTGACCCTGCTTAATCTAAGTCTTCTGATTTTATCAGCTGAGCCCACCTTCTCTAATTTACACTTGAACTTTCCCAGACTCAGATCTAGTGTTCTGTTGGCCTTGATATTCTTTGCTCAACAACAGTAGTGAATTGTCTGAGTTTATCGCAGTTTTCTACTTTCTAGAGCCCATCTGCTAGTTTGTGAACCACTCTTCTGTATCAAATATAAAACTCGATACCTAAGAAATCATCTTTTGGTCACTACTCATATGATTATCTAATCTTTTTTCAAAATTATTAAGTCTTTTTCAGTAATGCATTCAACCTTGCCTAAAAACTTGGACAATTGTTCTATTTGTTGCCCTGCGCAGCAGCCTCTCTAAGGGCTTGATCCTGCTCTCATTGAAATCAATGGCAAAATTCCAACTGACTTGCATGGAGCAGGATCAAGCCTTTTATCAATAATATACTTTCTGTGGAATGATGCTCAGTACTGTGCACCATATTCCAGGTAATACTCAACAAGTTACAGTTCAGTAATGGTCTCAGGGTGTCAGATCATTCATTTTGCTTTCTGTCCCTTGCTAACATACATGTAGTTTGCTCTATTTATTAGAGCTGTGCACTTAGGCTATAGATGTTCAGTTTTACCCCAAATAACTCCCAAATCCTTTCCTTATCATTGTGTTGGATGACTGTTCTATTTGGCGCCTATTTCTTATCTTGATCTCTTCTTCCAGGTTAACTATTTTAAAGTTGTCTACAGTGGTCACCTTTGCCATCTGCTGATCCAGTCACCTAACACTGGAGGATTCCCTTCTTCTTACTGATCTCTTTGAGTTCACATATGAATGAATATTAGAAACCACTTCACCAATTGGTGTTCCTACATTTTGCAAATGTTAAGCTTAAGAAAGGAAAACTTGGAGGTTTTGTAAAAGAAATCTCAGGAATAGCTAATATTGCATCATTGCCAATTAAACCCTTTCTATTATTTCACAGTTTTAATACTCCCAATTTTTTTTTAGAGAAAGATAATTTCTGAGGAGAAAGCATACTCATTACAAAGTAGTCTCCCTCACTATAAGTTAGCAATAAGGTCATCTCATACATTCTATTATCTTATCATGCCAAAATGTATTCTGGGCTAAATTCTGCACTAACATTCACATTAAACTAACTTTAAATGAATTCAGTGGTGTTACTTGAGACATACACCAATGCAGAATTTGTCCCAGTCTTCTTGTATAGAGTTTGTAAAATCACTGGAAGTGCACAAGGTTGCAGGCAGTAGCTGATGTTTACCAGATACATAGATGTGTACCAATATTCCCTCACTACCTTGCTCACATGCATCACTGTGCACCCTGCTGGCAGGCTTCATGCACAGTTACATTTGAGCCATTCAAGAGACCTTTATTTGCCAGGAGGCATCTGCTTCCTGCTGGAAGAAGGGGCTTAAGGGCTCCCACTCCACCTACTGTCTTCTGTCTGAAGTAAGGGTGTCCCAAGGCACCCCGTCCTCCCACGGAAAGAGTGAAAGTAGTGAATGATAGTGGTATATATGTGAGTGAGAGAGATATGTCTCTACTGTGGTGATAAACATTAGTACAAAACCCTAAAACAGATTACATCTGTCTCTCAGACAGACAGAAAGTTAAGGGAGGTTATACAGGATGGAGAGAGGAAAAGGGAAATGAAAGGGGGCAAGGAGCGTACCAGGAATGTAAGTTATAAGAGAAATATATGAGGAAAGACAGCTAGTAAATGGACGGGAAGGAAGATGAAAAAATATGTGAATGATAAATAAGATGAACAGAAAGGGAAGCAGCGTAGCCTGGGGGAGAAAATGGGGGTGGGAGAGATTGGACTCCTGGGTTTTAAATTTAAGCTCTAGTTGTTTTTGTTCCTCATACGGAAAAAAAAATTAGAGGCAACCTGGGCAGCCCCCATGAATCTGAGGACAGAGACATGAACTGATCTAATTTGCATCCCGGTGAAATGAATGGAGCTGCACGGGTGCTGAGAGCAGAATTTGGCCCAGAATGGTACTGGGGCTGGTGTTGCCATAAATAAATTTTTATATCTAACATGAAATGAATTATTTTGACATCAGAGGTCACCCATCTGCCCAGACATATGTTTTAAGATTACACAATTTAAGGCCAGTTTATTTTTAACTGGGGAGTGCCTAAAGTTAAGTACCTAAATCAATATACTGAAGTCAATGGGAGCTGCAGGTGTCTTTAGTATCCAGCTTTATGTCCCCACATCTGAGAATTATGGCTTAAGTTTTTTCAGCAATCTGATCCTCAGGTGTGGGGATTCTTGCTGGATCTGGGAGGTATTTAGAAAGCTTCTTGTTAATCAGAAAGGCTGAAAGACTTCTGAAATACCAAGTAAAAAGCTAATTTTGTTGGTGTTTTGGAATCTTTACAAAATATTTTTATATTTGATACTAAAGGTTCAATCTTGTCCTCTGGAGCACAGGGCAGCATAAGCTGGAGAGGAGAAAAGTACAGAAGGAGCCCTTTCACTCACGTAAGCACTCAGTCAGTATTTCTACAGAGAGGTGTGGCCACTTTATCAAGCAGGTCCATGCGTTCCATCTCAAAAGGGTTGAGGTCTGCCATTAGAAGTTGCATCTAGCCCTTGCTCCACAGCTGACTAGTATATATATTGCCACTGACAGCATATTTTAGCTGAACAAATGGTAGATGTACACATCTGCAACTTGGAAGAACAAAAGTGTAACCTACAATGGGGATGTTCCCACTAGGTAGGAAAGATTTTAAAATGTTCCTAATGTAAACACTCCCACTATAGGATATACTTGTCTCTTACCAATACCCATACTATTGAACCAGCTATGCAGCAACAGGAGTTATTTGGCTGGGGAAGTTCCAAACAGCATCCGTTTACTCCTTGTGGCCAAATATTTCTTCTTAGAAAGCTCATTCGCTTCCCTGTATTTCCTGGAATATTCTCTTTCCCATATTTATATTCACACTCCTAGGGCTCCAGAATTCCTTCCTAGTTAAAATTATATAATCTCTGGCTGTAAGGAAAAGTTGGCCAAATTCTGCCCTCTTTTACACCGAGGTATCTGGTATAACAGAGCAGAATGTGGTCCATGGTTTTGGAATTTGGCTGAAACAAAGATATGCTTTCCTTCTCCTGAGAATGCTCTCTCACTATCTTTACTGCTTTTAACTAACTAGCTTTGTGAAAAAGATATCTAGTAAATCACAAGGTTCCAAAAATCCCAGAGGAAATGATAACCTTAATTAACAACTTAGATATCTCTTCAGTGCCTGTTGAGGCAACATATTAGTGTAGTTTCTGTTTAGTTAACACTAAAGTTGTGTAAGTAATGGGAATCTTTATCCACAAATATTTACTTAAATTTGAAAGTGAAAGTGCTTTGTTTGTAAACCACTCTTGTGTTTACTTTCCATGTGCATTCCAGCAAATGAGTTTTACTTGCAAGAATGTGTGCAGGAACTACATTTTAAGCTCAAAAGCTGGAGTATATAGATAGTTGATATGGAATTCTGCTTGAGGTTCAGGTTTTCCAGGTCCCATTACCAAAGCCCAGGTACATAGGCAATTCATGTATTATTGTATCCAGCAACAAATTCTGACTTGCTTGCTCCCAGAACTGTTCAGTCTCCTTCATTCTCCATGGCTCCTGCCTAATGGACAGGGGCTTGTACATCCTGATCTGGAAAGCAGGGGAGTCACTCTAGGTTGCATTTCTATGCTTAGGGTTGATCTGTGCAGGTTCTCTATGGTTAGACTTTCTCAGGACTCACAGGGTATGTCTACACTGCAATATAAGCCCAGGGTTCAAACTCAGGCTCAAGTCTAACCCCCCTTCCAGTCACATACAAATTGTGCTAGCTCTGTCTCTGGCCCAGGATCCCATGGGGTGGAGGGTCCGAGCCTCAGTCAAGCCAGGTACCAGGGATCAAACCCTATGGCTTTCAAGTATCAGGGGGTAGCCGTGTTAGTCCGTATCTACAAAAACAACAAGGAGTCTGGTGGCCCCTTAAAGACTAACAGATTTATTTGGGCATAAGCTTTCATGGGTAAAAACTTCACTTCTTCGGATGCATCAACAAGTTATATGCATCCGAAGAAGTGAGGTTTTTACCTATGGCTTTGCTCTTTGGATGCAGCCCCACTGGACTCGTGCTCTGGGAGTCTCCACAAGTGTCCTACACTTGGACTGTCAAGTTTTCCAACACTGCACCACAAACAGGGCTACAGCAGCCACATTTTGGGAGGGTGCTAGGAAGTCTGGGATATGGCTGGTTGGAGTCGGGCCCACATAATGCAGTGTAGACACTGGAGACTCAGGGTGGGACCCAGGATTCAACAATTCTTAACCTAGGGTTACAAATGTGCATAGACACTCAAGCCCTAGGTTTACAAACCCAGACTCTGCTAACTCAAGTTCTACTAACCCTGGGCTTACATTGCGGTGTAGCTCTATCCCCAGAAACCCAACCAGACATTGAGCCTGAGGCACAGTCCTTCATGGCCAAAAACTTGGAACAACAATTAGAGTGCTCTAGCAATAACTAGGGATCATTAAGTAGCCAGGACCACCCCCACCTGAGCCAGGGCCAACTGGGAAACACCAAGATCCCACTCGTTTCGATTTCCTCCCACCTCCAGCAGCCCACCAGAACCTGGGTTTGGTGAGTGTCAGAGCACAATATAAGACCTATTTGTTTAACCACTCTTCTGATTAACTGATGGATTCAATTAATAGCAGAAAGTGGAGATCTGTTGTTGAGCCTTTGAAATGAAAGAATTATAATTTGTTTTTTTTTCCAAGTTATTTTTAACAGTTTAAAGCCAGGATCAATCTATCATTTTATGGTCATTTGATCAAAATAAAAATAATTTCTCATTTTCTCTTCCTATCCAGATATTATTTTATTATCCAATACCACACAGAGCCATAGATGTGCCAAATAATCTGAAATAAATGTACTGCAGACAGTTATTGAGTTAAGGGTGTCTATGAGTAAATCTATACTGCAAAGTTTTATCTCTTTGCTCCCTTTTCATGTTCTAGCTTTGTGGTGTATAACAAGCATCGAGTATATATAAAAGAACATGGTACTATTTTTACTATTCAACATAGCATTGCTAGAGCACTGTTGAGGTAAATTTAGAGATGTTCAACTAAGATTCTAAAATGCAGGACACAGAATACCAAGGAATCTTGAAAATGACGCCAATTATTTTGTGCACAGCTACCATCTTAACTTTCTATTTGATTTTTCTTGTCTTTCAGGAAAAACTGCTCAAGAGATAAACTTCTCTCAGGGAAAGCAAAGAAAAAAATTATCAGCAGATCCTGTTCATAGCTCACCGTAGATCTTAGGTTCTTTTCTTGTTCTTTAAAAAGAAAATCTCTCTTTGTCTATTGGTTTTTGTACAAGAAGTACATGCTAATAGTATCTTTATTGCTGTTATCTTGATTTTTTTTCTCTAAATAGTCATTGCCACACATGAGTTTGGTACATTTTTTGTCCTCTCATGTATTGAAAATGTATTGAAATTTGTTTATAATTTTTTTCAATGTTCATTTTCTATATATCTTAATAATGGTAGACTAGTAGCTCTTAACCTTTTTCAAACCAGGAACTCCTTCAGCCCCTCTCCCAAATAACCAAGACCCTTTCGCATTGAGCAGTATGGGAAGTACAGAGTGTTTGCAATCCCATGACACATGTTCACAACCCCCAGACTGACATCCCTCACTGTAGACAAAAGGCAGTCTGATTTTTTGCTTTCTTGTGGATGCTGATATATATATATATATATATAGACAAGGTAGGAAACATTTTAAGACTTAGTGAAGCTATGACTTTTTAAATTAGTATTATCATTATTTATCATTTATGATAGATTTACATATAGTTCTAATTGAATAAATAATGCCAGAATCAGAAATACATATTGAAATACCTAAGTTTCCAGAAGAGAGAAAGCCCACTGAGAGGAAACCTACTATATTGTTATAAACTATTGACATACCAGACTGGATAAATATTTTGCTCTTAGTTTTACATCTACTCAGTCAATAAAATATCAAAAATTCTCTTTTAATAGCGCAGATGTGTGGGCTTTCCTTATGTGTGGTCTTGTTAGTTCCAGAAAATGGTGTTTACAGTATGTTTAACTTTTTCTTTCTACATAAGAGAGAGCCACTGTAACACACTTGTTCTCTTATTTCTAAGAGCGCAAGTATTAAAGTCTGTCATGAATTAACAGAATGCAAATGACTAGACTCAGTAACTTAAAACACAGAATAATTTAGCCCCGTCTGTAAAAAAGGGATAATGGTACTGATTCCCTTTGTAAAGAGCTTTGGGATCTGCAGATGAAAAGTGCTTTATAAGAGCTAGGTATCAGTAGTTGTATAATGGAGCCAAGCAGCATTTTAAAAGAGGACTCTCATACCGTAATAGGGATCATTCAGTCACAAGAAAAATACATACAAAATGGGAACAAACATATGCTTGATACACATACTAAGGAAAAAAGTTATTTTGTGGTATCTCAGCCTTATAGAACATGGCGAGTAAATAGAGATCATAGAAAGGTAGGAATGGAAGGGACCTCGATAGATCATCTAGTCCTGCACTGAGGCAGGACTAAGTATTATCTAGACCAGTCCTGACAAGTATTTGCCTAAAAATCTCTAATGATGGCGATTCCCCAACCTCCCTAACTAATTTATTCCACTGCTTAACTACGCTTGTTGTTAGGAAGTTTTTCCTAATCCTCCTCTTTATGTCCCCCAATTAGTCTTCTCTTCTCCAAACTAAAATCACCCATTTTTTTCAGTCTTTCCTCTTAGGTCTGGAGTTCTAGACCTTTAATCATTTTTGTTGCTGTCCTCTGGACTTTCTCCAATTTGTCCACATCTTTCCTGACATGCGGTGCCCAGAATTGGACACAATACTCCAGTGGCACCCTTATCAGTGCTGAGTAGAGTGGAAGAATTACTTCTTGTATCTTGCTTACTATACTCTGAATACACCCCAGAATGAGGTTTGTTTTTTTTGCAACAGTATTACATTGCTGACTCATATTTAGTTTGTGATCCACTAGCACTCCCAGATCCTTTTCTGCAGTAATGCTTCCTAGGCAGTCGTTTCCCATTTGTGCAATTGATGATTCCTTCCTAAGTGCAGTAATTTGTATTTGTCCTTGTTGAATTTCATCCTATTTATTTCATAGAATTTCTCCAGACTATTTCTCCAGTTTGTCAAAATCATCCTGTCCTTCAACTGCTCCCAGCTTGGTATTATCCACGGACTTTATTAGTGTACTCTCTAGGCCATTATCTAATGATTTACAAAGACATTAAATAGACCCAGGACAGATCTTTGCAGGACCCCAGTCAATATGCCCTTCCAACTTGACTGTGAACCATTGATAAAACTACTCCAAGGACAGTTTTCCAACCAGTTGTGCACCCACTTTAGAATAGGTATGTCTAGACCAGTGGTTCTCAATGACTGGTGCATGGGCCAGCAACATTCCCTGAGATTTCCCTGACACAGTTGGGAAGGCAGCAAGCTAGTCCCTGGTATCAAAAAGGTTGAGAAACACTGGCCTAGGCTATATTTCCCTAGTTTGTTTTTGAGACTGTCACATGAGACGATATCCAAAGCCTTACTAAAGTCAATATGTCATACTGCTTCCCCCTTAACCACAAGGCTGGTTACCCTGTAAAGAAGGATATTAGTTTGGTTTGACATGATTTGTTCTTGACAAATCCATGTTCACTGTTACTTATCACCTTATTATCTTCTAGGTGCTTACACATTGATTGATTGAATATTTGCTCCATTATCTTTCTGGGTATCAAAGTTAATTATACTGCTCTATAAGTCCCTGAGTTATCCTATTCCCCTTTTTTGATAGGCCCTTTTCCAGTCCTCTGGGATCTCTCATGTCCTCCATGCCTTCTCAAAGATAATCGCTAATAGCTCAGAGAGCTCTTCAGCCAGTTCCTTAAATATTCTGGGATATATTTTGTCAGGCCCTAACTTGTCTAAGTAATTCTTATCTTGTTCTTTTCCTATTTTAGCCTCAGATCCTACCCCATTTACACTTATGTTCCCTATGTTAGTTATCTGATCACTACTAACCTTTTTGGCGAAAATTGAAACAAAAAAGGCATTTAAAATTTCTGACATTGCGGCATTTTCTGTTATTGTCTTTCCCATGTCATTGAGTAATGGGCCTACCTTGTCCTTGGTCTTCCTCTTGCAGCTAATGTATTTGTCAAATGTTTTCTTGTTACCTTTATGCCTCTAGCTAGTTTAATCTCATTTTGTGCCTTGGCCTTTCTAATTTTGTCCCTATATGCTTATGTTTATTTTTTTTAATATATTCATCCTTCGTAATTTGACCTAGTTTCCATTTTTTGTAGGACTTTTTTTGTTTCACATCATTGAAGATCTCCTGGATAAGTCATGGTGGTCTCTAACCATACTTCCTATCTTTCCTCTGCACTAGGGTAGTTTGCTCTTGTGTCCTTAATAATGTCTCTTTAAAAAACTGCCAACTCTCCTGATCTCTTTTTTCCCCTGGACTTGCTTCCCAAGGATCATCCCTACCAGTTCTCTGAGTTTGCTAAAGTTTACCATCTTGAAGTCCATTGTCTTTTTTCTGCTGTTTTCCCTCCTACCATTCCTTAGAATTATGAACTCTTATCTTTTCATGATCACTTTCATGTAAGCTCCCTTCCATTTTCAAATTCTCAACCAGGTCCTCCTTATCTGTTAGAATCAAATGTAGAACAGCCTTTCCTCTTGGTTTTTTCTCCACCTTCTGCAATAAAAAGTTATCTTGAATGCATTCCAAGAACTTGTTGGATAATCTCTTTTCTGCTGTATTATCTTTTCAACAGATGTCTGCGTAGTTGAAGTCCCCAATAACCACCGAGTCCTGTGCTTTGGATGATTTTGTTTTAGTTGTTTTTTAAAAAAAAGCCTTATCCACCTCTTCTTCCTGGCTAGGTGATCTATAGTAGATCCATATCCATGACATCAATCTTGTTTTTATGCCTTTTATCCTTACCCAGACACTTTCAACAGGTCTGCCTCCCACTTTTGTCTCAGTGCAAGTTTATATGTCTTCGATATACAAGCCAACACTTCCTCCCCTTTTTTTTCCTGTCTGTCCTTCCTGAACAAGCTGTACCCTTCTATACCAGTATTCCAATCATGTGAATTATCCCAAGTCTCTAAGTATTACAGTGATTGGACACTATATAGAAATATAGAGGTGGATACACACAAGGGAACAATTGTCCTTTCCTGGAAAGCATGTAAATACTACAGCTACACACCTACCTATGATAAATAGATTGATTTGCCTCCACTAGAGAAAAGATTTTTTTGTTTATGGAGATAAACCTAAACCTATCTCATAGAACTGGAAGGGACCCTGAAAGGTCATCGAGTCCAGCCCTCTGCCTTCACTAGCAGGACCAAGTACTGATTTTGCCCTAGATCCCTAAGTGGCCCCCTCAAGGATTGAACTCACAACCCTGGGTTTAGCAGGCCAATGCTCAAACCACTGAGCTATCCCTCCTCCCCCCTTGATTTTGTTAGTGAAGACTGATTAGTTAAAGTATGCTTAATGGAAGCCTGGCAGTCACTATGGTTTAGTAGTCTACTAAGAGATTTGGGAATTTTCTGTAGAATCTTACCTTAGCATGAATTTATCCCGAGGAGTGATTTGTCTTGAATGGTTGGGATTGATTCTCTAGGGCCTACACAAGTTCTTTGCTGCCCCTCTTAAGGGTTGCACCTGGGAGGCCTGATATCAACACTGATAGGTTAGGACTTTAAACATGTCATGGAAGTCAAACAGCATGAGAGAGAACTTACGGATCACTGATTGTATACATAGAATTGGCAGATCCCATTATTCATTAACCATTGGAGTTCTTTTCAGCTAGGCATGGATTGCAGGACTGTTTCATACACAGACATTGATTTAGATTTCTCTTTTTAAAAACTGCCATAAACAGGCATTTAATATAGCAAACACTATGAAAGTACCGATAAGGGTTTCTAACTTTCAACCATAAAATCAAATTTAGAATTAGGAGAGTCAATCTACAGTATCTTTGTTATTCCAGATTTTCTCTCTGTTTCACACAGAGCATATATAACTTACTCCAAATTTTCTCTCTCTCTCTCACCCACCATATCCACAAATAAAGATCAACAGAACCAGGAATATCTGAAGTCACTCCTATTGACTTAAGTGAGTGTGCATCTCTGAGGGCAAATATTTGGTCCTACAAGTTGTATTCATTTCAGATTTATGCAATATATAAGCAGATAAAAAATAGAAAACTTCCTTAGGCATGTGAATTCAACTAAAGCAGACCCTGAATATTATTTTTATTTAAATATATAGAGATATATAAATAAATGAAACTTAACCTATTTTTGATTATTTCATTCCTCCATATCTAGTTTTGACCTTGGATATGATTATCTGGTTAGTCTTTACAATTAATTGCTTATGTCTTCTCATTTTAACTAACAATGGGAATAAACTTGTTTGAAATCTATTTTTGCATTGTATCCCACTGTAAAATTGCTTTTCTTGTGTTATCCTTTGTTGGTCTCCAGGAAGTGCCTCCTTTTGTTCAATTTATTTCCTGTTTGCTAGGGTGGGTTCATGTGCTGAAATACTTGAGAGTTAATGAAATGATTGACTGTTAAAGGCCTGCTCCTGCAGCCTGTGCTGATGTGAATAATCCCATTGATTTCAGTAGGAGTAGTCACATGAAAAAGGGCTCTGCTCAGGCTCAAAGGTACCACTATGCCTATGGCATGCTGAGGGAGTTGAGTTTAGGCTGTCATGCAAACTAAACTCAGAAATTCTCAGCTGTTTCAGTTTTTAATTTTCAGCCTTACTGTTGAACTCATGTTTTTTGTTTGTTTGTTTGTTTTTTTGCATTAGTGCCAAATCCTGGATCTCAACACAATGTCTAAGGGGCTGAGGAAAGACTCATCCTGTGGGACAGAATGATTGGTGGATCTATGTAGTCACAGATCTGCTACCATTCTCCACAAAGAACTTGATTTTGAATTCAGTGAAATTACTCATCTGATTAAGTTTCAGGGCCAGAGAGCTCAGCATCTTGCAGGGTCAAGCCCCCAAATCCTTGCTGGCTGGGGTGCAGGAAGCCCCCATGGAACAGAACTCTGATATGTGCAGAGACTGATGACCCCCGCTTCCTTTTCCATAGCAGAACAGCACTAGTTCCACTGGGTTGAGTTTCTCTACAGCATCAGAGGAGGGAGCAGGATTTGGCTCCAATGATCATTAATGGGACAATGTTGCAGCTAAGATAAAATGTGACATTATTTTGTCGACAAATGTTGGGTGTGAAGTTGTTTTTGCAGAAGTTATGTGGATAAAGGTCACTGTGCAAAATCAAGGGAGGGATTCTCCATCCTGCTATGGCCCCTTTACTCAGCTTTTGTGCCTGGGAAATTCTCCTGTCATAAGAACTGAGCCAGGACAACCACAGGTTATCTTATGAGACCCCCTCCACAAGTCCTGACATAGGCTGTGGGGCTTGGTGTATGACCAGAGAGTAGAGGGGTAGGCCAGGGGAGGGCTTTAGCAGATGCTGCTTCATTAGTTTTTGGGCTGCTGTACCTTAGGGTTGTCCAAATTATGCTAAGGGCCTTTTTAGCCCTCATAGAAGCCTGGAATTGGGCAAGCACAAAGGTGACCTTAGCCACCCACTTCTTTGGGCCTCAAGTTTTGTGCTGAACTTCTGGGAAAGAGCTCTAATTCTTTATAAGCCTAATCCAGTTCCCATCAAGGTCAACAGGAGGCTTTCCGTTGATTTAAATGGGAGTTGGATCAGGCCCTGTAGGGGATGCTGTTACAGTTTCCTATCTAATTCATTGTGGGTTGTGTATTTTTTCTTAAAACAGGAAAAACTCTGATTACTCAAGAAAAAAGAGTCATGACTTATGACCAAATGCACAGCGAAGTAATCAGATATGGCCAAGGCACGACTGGGGAAGGAAAAGTAATGAAGATTTAGCCTGAGAAGAAATGGAGGGGTTATGAAATGCACTTAAACTTCTTTGAATGGGAATGCTTAAAAAATAAAATAAAAATCAATGAGCTTGATGCATTGTATTTAATGTATTTCTCATGGAAATGGTGACATCTCTCATTTATTAGTGGGACAATTGCTATTGTGTACAAATGAAAATAGTTTTCTGTTTGAGAAAGCCAAATCATTTTAGCAATAAGCAGTTTGACGCTTGAGGGGAGAGAAATCAACTGAAATCCAGAAAGACAAGACATTGTACAGATCTGCACCTTTATCAATCAATGTAAACAGAAGAGAGCATTCATTTATGTTTCTCATGCTTGTGGGTTACAACATTGCTATTAATAATCAGGGATCACCGGTGATACAGAATGTATTTTGTTTTACTACAAAAAGATATTTTTCAAGCAAATGGTAGCAATGTAGATGCTTTCAAGCCTTGTGTTGAAAATGTTCTGTGTGTCTGAGCTAAAATCCAGAAAGGCAACAATAAAAGGCTGATTTTTTTAAAAAGTGGCCCTTTGGTACTAAATGGCGAAAGCCTTGTCTAGTTCTATATCTTTGACACAGGTGGTGGTTGGTCTTTAAGATAAAAATGGAGCATAATTTGTTGGTTGTCTCAGACCTTTCAGTAAAAATGCATCTCATGGATTTTATTATGACTAAATCCAAGAGACAAGAGCAGGATGTATATATTTTACACAACAAAAGGTTAATTTATGTCCTTTCTAAGTGGTGATTTTTGATGTATCAGAATATATATCGAAACTAGGATCTCTCTTCATTCAATTAACTGCATAAAAGGTGGGAGGATTTCAACAGTCTCTTGTGTGCTATCTGTTTCCGAAGAATATATATAAAAGCACCCTTGTTACTTTGAATCGCATCTGTTCAGTTGAATTTCATGGGGGCGTATGCTGTTGTACTGATGATAATCAATTACCAGAGTAGCCATTGTCACTGTATTAAAAGTCACCAGGACTCCATTCAGTACCTCATCAATAGGATTATTAGTCACTGTGAACCCCACATTTTAAATAAAATAAGTGCCTTTGGTAATTCACTTGGATTTCCCAAGAGGTACATAGTGAGAACAAATAGATCTGTACAAAATTCAAACATGTCAGTGATAAAAGTTTTGTTAATCCTTAAATATTTAATGTGAGAAAGTTTATTGTAAGTACTCAATGGACCAAATTCTGATCAGTTACAATGGTATCGATTTCAGTGGAATTACTCTGATTAAAGTCAGATCAGAACAGGGTGCAACAGATAGAACTAAGGATAGAAGATTTAAGGGAGAAGAGGGACTCACATAAGTGACAGTAAAAGCAAAAGCCTGAAGATTATTTTTTCTTCAGTAAATGCAAAACAGAATGCAAAAGGACATCTGTAATATTCTAAAGCTAGTTTTTAACTCTGATGTGTTTAGCTACTTCACAGACACTGAAGCACCTGTATTCAGAACAAAGTGGAATGTCACGCTTTCCTTTTAGATAAAGTCGTACCAAAACCTTAACTTCAGATTTAATAGAATAATTGTACATTATTAGATCTATTATTTAAATGAATTTTTGTAATATGTACTAGTATTACAATTTTCTGTGAAATTCATTGTAAATATTGTGACATTAAATTTAATCAAAAATATATTCTATTTGTAAATGTTGTAAGAGAAATGTTATCTGAGGGGTAAGAAGCAAGGAATGCTTCAACAAACTGGTGGATGGGGAGCTACAATGAGGGAATAGGTGCTAAATGCTTTTGGACCAACATTGCCCGTGAAAACACAAGCAGTACAAATCTATAATATCATTGTGTTGCTTCAGCCAATGATTTTGTTCTCATTTTGTCTAACAGATTTTAAGAGGCTGAAATGACAGGCACCTGCCTAACAGCCATTAGTGCTTTTAAAAATCCAGCCTGAATTTCCATCTCTTTCTTAAATTAGAACAATGATCCCTTAGAAAAATAATGTAGGTCATACTACTGGTATTTATTCTAAGAAGAAGAATATCAAATAGAGTACGTACAGTGAGCCAAGTTTGGCATTTCCCTATCCCCAGCATGGGAGAGCTGGTGGAGAGTATTGCGTCATAGTAGGTTACAGTTCCACACCTTATCATTATCATCATCACCATCCAACAACAGTCAATCAACTAAACAATACATCTGGGTTACTGGAAATCATAATATACTGATATTTTATCATGCAATACAGAGCTCATTATTCCAGCTGTGGCCTTCCTACAATCCCATCTCCTGCCATACTGAGCAGTAGATGGCAGAGCTTACTTTGCTAAGGAGTGATCAAGGCTTCCCTTAAGTACCTACACACCTAGAATACATTAATTAAATCATGTGCACAACATGCGACAGGGTAAGAAAAGGAGTGTACAAAAATGCCAATGGGTAATTTGATCATCTGCATAAAATGACACTTGGCACTTCTCTGATGCCTTCCATCTGCAGTTCTCCAAGTGCTTTACAAACATTAAATTAAGCCTCATGTAAGGTGGGCTGGTATTATCCTCATTTGCCACATGAGTAGAGTAAGGGTTTAAGTGATCTGTCCAAGGCTGTAGCAAAGCCAGAAATAGAACTCAGGGTTTCTGGCTCCAACATCTGTGCCTTAACAAAAAAGGAGTCTTTGCTGCTTTTCCTTTCTCATATTAGTATTTCACCTTCTAATATTAGCTCTAGATAGGGTGGCCAGACAGCAAATGTGAAAAATCAGGACTGGGGTGGGTGGTAATAGGAGCCTATATTAAAAAAAGACCCCAAAATTGGGACTGTCCCAATAAAATCGGGACATCTGGTCACCCTAGCTCTAGATAACTTGTAAAATAGCTGAAGTTTAGTGTAGAGTATAATTATTCTGTTAGTTTTTGTGGTCATGGATGATTTGTGGAGTAATGGTCCGAATTTGAATTCTGAGAGGTTACACTGATATGTGTGGGTGAACTTAAGCCACCTTAAAGGGGCCTGATTTTCAAAAATGCTGAGCACTTGCACTATGAAAATTAGCAAAAAGAACAGGAGTACTTGTGGCACCTTAGAGACTAACAAATTTATTAGAGCATAAGCTTTCGTGGATGCATCCGAAGAAGTGGGCTGTAGTCCACGAAAGCTTATGCTCTAATAAATTTGTTAGTCTCTAAGGTGCCACAAGTACTCCTGTTCTTTTTGCGGATACAGACTAACATGGCTGCTACTCTGAAACCTATGAAAATTAGGTTCTTTTTCGATGTCTGAAGTTGGGCACACACACAAAAATGGGAGGAACTCATGGTCAGTAGTCACTTTTGGATATGCCAAAAATACAAATGAACCAACAAATAAGGTTGGGGTTTTCAAAGGCATCTAGGGGAGTTAAGTAACCAAATCCTCATAAATATTAATTTGATTAGAGTGCCTAACTCCCTTAGGCTTCTGGGAGAACTCCCAGTTTAAGTACATACAAAAAATATAAGATGTTACGATGCAATGTTAGGCTCATGCCTCTTTCAATTTCTTTCCCATCTAAAAAAAAGCCCCTTTACACTTTCACCCACAACTATTTCACATTTGGGGACAATGTCTACCTTCAAGTCAGCAGCACTGCTATGGGTACCCGCATGGCCCCATAGTATACCATCATTTTTATGGCTGACTTAGAACAACGCTTCTTCAGCTCTCGTCCCTTAACGCTCCTACTCTACTTGCGCTACATTGATGATATCTTCATCATCTGGACCCATGGAAAAGAAGCCCTTGAGGAATTCCACCATGATTTCAACTATTTCCATTCCACCATCAACCTCAGCCTGGACCAGTCCACACAAGAGATCCACTTCCGGGACACTACAGTGCTAATAAGCGATGGTCACATAAACACTATCCTATACCGGAAGCCTGCACATCTACCAATGTGATATATGCCATCATGTGCCAGCAATGCCCCTCTGCCATGTACATTGTTTAAAACCAGACAGTCTCTATGCAAAAGAATAAATGGACACAAATCTGCCGTCAAGAATTATAACATTCAAAAATCAGCCGGAGAAGACTTCAACCTCCCTGGTCACACAATTACAGATCTCAAAGTCGCAATACTCCAACAAAAAAACTTCAAAACCAGACTCCAACAAGAAACTGCAGAATTGGAATTAATCTGCAAACTAGACACCATTAAATTAGGCTTGAATAAAGACTGGGATTGGATGGGTCATTACATAAAGTAAAAACTGTTTCCCCATGATAATTTTTTCCCCTACTGTTACTCACACCTTCTTGTCAACTGCTGGAAATGGGCCATCCTGATTATCACTACAAAAGTTTTTTTTTCTCCTGCTGATAATAGCTCACCTAATAGCTCACCTTAATTAATTACTCTCATTACAGTTTGTATGGCAACACCCATTTTTTCATGTTCTCTGTGTATATATATCTTCCTACTGTATTTTCCACTGCATGCATCCGATGAAGTGGGTTTTAGCCCACGAAAGCTTATACTCAAATAAATTTGTTAATCTCTAAGGTGCAACAAGTACTTCTCATTCCCTTTACACTTATATCTGTTCTCCATTTTGCTTGAATAAGTGATATACTGAACCCATATTTCCTCAAACTACAATTTGTGCAATACTTTCTTTTCTGTTGCTAAATTAGATGAGGCTCATGTCCATTCTGCAGCAGAGAATTCCAGTTTTTTAAACATCTTTGGTTTTTTACAAGTCTACGGAGACCCACCAACATCACGCTTCCTGAACCACCACAGCTGTGTTTGAGTTTACAGGATATTTTTCACCATGCTATTTTACATTTAACTTCCTTCCCCCCCCCCCGCCCGCCCCAGACAAGAGAGTATGACTTTCTTTCATCTTTCTACCTAATTATATTGCACTCTTCACTGTTGCATCTAAGCACTTTTCAAAATTACATAAATCCAGACAAGTGGCATATGAACAGACCCAGTAGTATTCACTGTCATTTCCTTCTGTCAAAGAAAAGGAAAAACAAAAGGTTTTTAATATTTATTAATATAATTATCATGTTTTTAATATTAGGATGGAAAATCTATGGGAAAGAGGAGAGTTGCATTTTGTCTTGAAAACAATCAGGTTTGTGATCATTCTTGTGGAAGGCACTGGTGGGAGGGAGTTTAACAGAAGTTGGCTAGCTACTAAGGGCAGGTCTTCACTACGGGGGGGGGTCGATTTAAGATACGCAAATTCAGCTATGTGAATAGCGTAGCTGAATTCGACCTATCAGAGCCGACTTACCCCACTGTGAGGACGGCGACAAAATCGACCTCCGCGGCTCCCCGTTGACGGCGCTTATTCCCACCTCCGCTGGTGGAGTAAGAACATCGATTCGGGGATCGATTGTCGCGTCCCGACGAGACGCGATAATTCGATCCCCGAGAGATCGATTTCTACCCACCGATTCAGGCGGGTAGTGTAGACCTAGCCTCAGAAGTATCTGTCACTAAGTACCTTCTAGTTACCATTGCCATTAAGGGTTCCATTGTTCCTGAAGATCATTGCTGCCCAGGATGGTCTGGTGATCACACAGGGAGAGGTAACCTTTGAGATGTCCCAGGACCAGCCCATTGAGCACACTGAAGATCAAAGCCAGGACTTTAATCTTGAGCCAGCATTCAATGGGTATCCAGTTAAGTGATTGGAATGAATAAAACAGTACTGTTATTGACCTGAATGTGTCAGAATGCAGGATGCTGCATCCTCCACTAGTCAGGACTGGCTCCAGGGTTTTTGCCTTCCCCCCTCCCCCCCCCCCCAAAAAGCCGCGATTGGTGGCACTCCAGCGGCAGCTCCACCGCGCCGCTTTCTTCTTCAGAGGGAATTCGGTGGCAGGTGCTTCCCTCCGAGAGGGACCCGCCGCCGAATTGCCACCGTGCCGCCCCAAGCACTTGCTTGCTGGGCTGGTGCCTGGAGCCGGCCCTGCCACTAATTGAGGTTTCTATAATGAATGCAGAGGTTTGCAGTAATCTAATCTAGTTTGAAGGTTATAAATGCATAGATTACAGTGGTCAGGACTGCAACTGATGGGATGCAGCATTATCTGCTGGCCAGTCAAATGTGGAAGGCATCATTTTTTCCCTGTTCTATTTGGGTAGCAGCTGTGAATAAGCAATCTGATTTTTAAGATCCATTTTAAGGCCCTTTTACTCTAGCAGAGGGGTATATGGGAGTCTGATAGGGCTTAACCACATCACCCCCAAGGCTAGAGCATACATCCAATTAGTCATGCTCTGCACCTGGAGAGGTGAGTAGCTCACTGGCTCCCAGCCAGAGGGGGCAGATCTAGGCCCTACTAAATAGACTGAAGGAGCTTAGTTGAGGGAAATGCTGTAGAGGAGACAGGCCTCTCTGGCTGAGAGAAGCCCAGGGGTCATGGGGGCAGCATATGCTCCTGTGAGGGAATTGCTGAGAGAGGGTTTGTGCCAGTAGAAGGGGAGGATTTTAGTAGCCCCAAGGGCCTGGGAATTATCCAGGTTCATTTGGACTTGTTAGGGATACTCTGGAAGCGGTTTGAACGTTATGACTTGGCCGAAGGGCTAAGCCACAGAAGATCTGGAGCCAGAGGCAGGCAGCCAACAAGAGGCACTGAAGTCAAAGACAGCAGCAACATCCCACACTGACGCAAGAGCATGCTCCAAGGATGGGTGACGACTACCACAGGGTGGCTAAGTGTAACTCAGTATCAGGCCCAAAGTGTTCAGGAGGACATGCAAGCTGCTTTGGTGATGGTGCTTACTGGCTGGATCAAGTTGCTGCTGACACCAGTTGTAAATATAAGAATATTCATCACCGAAGCACCCGATACTAATACATCACTAAAGTTCTGCTGAAGTCAATGTGGTTTGCCAAATGAAAAGTAACTGATAGTAATGACACATTCTGATCGCCAGAAATAGAGAGGAAGTTTGATAGTTTCTTTTTGTTTTCATTCATCCAATAAAACCATTAGAAGGAAGGAAATAAATAGAAATACATCTTGGTGGCTACTTTTTCTAGAAATCTCATTCATTTATTCTACACACAACTGAGCCAAAGAAGTGGTGTTCCACTGAGTTAATCCTACATTTTGAATAACATTTTGTCCTGTTAATCTGTGACATGTCAAGTGATTAACCCCAGTTGTACTGACACACAGACTAAGGGAGAATTCAGAAGTGCTGTTTAGAATTTAATGATAGGAGAAAAACAGGATGCATGTGTCAAAAATGAAGACAAATATCAAGTAGATATAAAGCAATAAGACAGTTGTGAAAATATTTAAGATGAAACAGGGAATAGTATTGATTGGAAAGCAAATTCTGGATGAAACTAAGCTCATAAGCAAAAAAGACATAACAGTTTTGGAAAACAAAATCTTAATTACTCTGGCCACATTTTATTTAGAGAATTATGAGGAGAATTGTCTTTCCTGTATGAGAAAGAATGGAAAGGATAGGAGGAAAACCTAAAAATATGACAGGTTTCAGAGTAGCAGCCGTGTTAGTCTGTATCCGCAAAAAGAACAGGAGTACTTGTGGCACCTTAGCGACTAACAAATTTGAAAATATGAAATTGTCTTGGCAAATATAAGGAGTTCTGGCAGGCTTCTTAGTTGCCGGAGGCAACCAAACAAGGAGTTTTTCTTTGTTTGTGTACATGACCTGGGTTATCTCAATCCTTTCAAATAGTATTTCAAATTCATTCCCAGTGTCAGCCCAGCAATACCATCTAACTGAACGAAGATTATGGCCTATGATGAGTCAAAGTTATTTAATTATATTGGCATGCACCTCTGAAGTGGTCCAAGAGTTTCAAATGGATCAGATGTGAAAGGGTAAAGAAAATTTATCCCTGTCCAAAGAGAAGTTTAGCTCAGCAAGAATGTAAATTGGCTGATAAACTGATGATCAAGGACATATATGATGAAATCCTAGCCCTACTGAAAACAGTGAGAGATTTGTTATTAATGGCAGTGGAACTAGGATTTCTCCTATGAATTTTGCTAATCCTGAGTTCTAGTCTTCCTCTCTCTGTTAATTAGAAACACATTCACTGGAGAATGTACTTTTATTTGTTAAAACCAAGTTGAAATAAAAAATATTTAAAAGCAATTATAAAAATATTTAAAAACAAAAGTATACTGAACTAGAAAAGCAGCAATGTCTGAAACACATTATCTTTTTAAAAAAGGTTATTTCTAAGTATGTAGGTGCTTGTGGGAGAAGAAGATAGATAGGCAATTGAGGCTGGCATCCCTGACAGAGAAGGCAAGGGTTGATGGCTTGATAAGCTCATAGATCTGATAAGTAGGGGAGGGATAAATAATAAAGGGCTTTAAAAGTAAAGACAAACAGTTTGTATTTGAATGGGGAAGCCAGGCGGGGAGGGGAGATACAAAGAAAGAGGGATGATATGATTGGAGTGACAAACCAGGAAAATGATTCCAGCAGCAGCATTTTGAATGAACTTGAGGGAGGCCATGTGGCTAGCATTGAGGCCAGAGAGAAGGAGATTACAGTAGTCAAGGCATAAGATGATGAGGGCCTCAACAACAGTTTTGGTAGCTTGGACAGAAGGGGAGAAAAGAATTTTAAAATTTTCTGTTGATAGAGCAGTAAGACTTCGACTCTGTATGACATAACTAACAAACTGCATAACACTAAACTAGCTGCCATGCACCACTATAATTTAGTGCTGTCAAATCCACAATGAGTTATCAAAATTAAACATTTTTCAGTATTGTAGCATTAGAAAGAAGTGATACTTGCAGTGCTTTAATACTAGAGAGGAAGACATCAGATAAGGACTAAGATGTAATGACCAGTCATGGAAAACCATGTTTTTAACAAATCTTGGAATACTGGGGAACATAAGAATGGCCGGCTGGGTTAGACTAATGGTCCATGTAGCCCAGTATCCTGTCTTCTGATAGCGGTTGCTGCCACATGCTTCAGGACAATTATTGAGTGATCCATCCCCTATCATCCAGTCCCAGCTTCTGGCAGTTGGAAGTTCCAGAAGACTGGTACAACATTAGCTTTCCCCCCAGTATTTAAAAGGGTTAAACAGAATGGCCTGGTTGATTATAGGCTGGTTAGTCTGACATTGAGATCCAGGGTAAAATCATGGGATGGAATCAATAAAGAATTAAAGGGTGGTTCCAAAATTAATGCCAGTCACATGACATGGAAGATAGGTCTTGTCAAACAAACTTGATATATATCTCTGAGATTGCGAGTTTGATTGATGAAGACAACTGTGTTGACATAATATACTTAGACTTCTACAAGGCATTTACTTAGTCCTGCATGAGCTTCTGATAAAATAATCAGCACTATGCAAAAATCAATGTAGCTCATATTAAATTAATTAAAAAATTAACTGATCTCAAAGTCCTCACCCTCTTAAGGGGTGCTTTTATTGAGGTCCTGCCGGGATCTGTTCTTGGCCCAATACTATTAAATATTTTTATCGATTTATCTAGGAGAAAATATAAAATTGCTTGTAAAACTTGCAGATGTCACAGAAATTGATGGAGAAGTAAATAATGGTGATAGGTCAGTTATACAGACCGATCTGGATCACTTGGTAAGGTGGACTCATTTGAATAATTTATATTTTAATATACTCAAATGCAGGGTCATATATCTAGGAACAAAGGTCACTGTAGCAGAGTATTTCTGGATCTGGCACGAGAACCTCATATTCTCTTTCTTGGGAACTGCACCAAAGTTCTCATGTTTGTCAAATAATATCCCTTCTTGAGATATGGTTTATTAAAACAGCATCACAGTTCAAATGTCAACTTAAATCAGAATAGGTGTGTGTGTGTATGTGTATATATGCAGTGAATTATATATATTTTATATAATTATAAAGGTTCCTTCCCAAAAAAAAAACAGCTGCTGCTGCTCTGTATTTCCTCAGGCCAATTTTTCTTAAGGATTCTGCTCCTGCCCTTCCCTGAAGGTAGCTCCAGCCTGGCCTTTGCATCTGCATTGGGTGGAGAACTGCCACCCCAGTCCTCTTTGAGTCTACATCTCGAGCTGGTCTCCCTTCACTGATGAAGAAGGTTCCCTCTTATAAGTCTCACGCCAGGTTACTAACTGGAGATTTGATTCTCTGGCTCAAGTGAAATGCTGGCTCAAGCCCATCACCTGGGGACAGATAACTAGACACAGACAAGGCTGAGTTCAACTCCCTAAAAGAGCCAGTCCACCCTGTGACAATCACATTTACAAGATGGGGGACTGTATCCTGCAATGCAGTGACACTGAAAAAGACTTAGCTGCTTATCCATCACAGACCCCTGAGCATGACCTTCAGTGTAATGCTGTAGCTAAGAGGGTGAATGTAATCCTTAGATGTATAACCAGGGGAACAGTAAGTAGGAGGAGAGGGGTGGTTTTGCCTCTGCATATGGCATTGGTGAGACCATTATTGGAATACTATGTCCAGTTCTGGTCTACACACTTTTAAAAAGATATTGAAAATTTGGAAAGGATTCAGACAAGAGCTATAAAAATGATTTAAGGTCTGGAAAACCTGCATTAGTGAGCCACTTAAGAAACTCAATCTATTTAGTTTATCCAAGAGAAGGTTAAAAGATGACTTGATCATGGTCTAAAAGGATTTCTTTCAGTACACACCTCTTTAATCTTGCAGAAGGCAAGTTGGAAGCTGAAGCTGAACAAATTTGGACTACAAATAAGTCACAATTTGTTAAACAGTAAGCATAATTAACCACTGGAACAACTTACCCCAGTCAATGATGAATTCTTTATCACTCAAAGTTTTTAAGTTGAAAAGAACATTACGGGCTTTATGCAGAAATTAGTGGGGGACGTTCTATGGCAGGAGATCAGACTGCTGATAATAATCCCTTCTGCCCTTGAAAAATCTATCAATCAACATCAAATGACATTCTGAATAAATCTCCTGTGGAGTACGATCCTGTTAAATTTCAGAGTAACAGCCGTGTTAGTCTGTATCCGCAAAATCTGTCCACATATCTATTCAAGTGACATCATCATAGGACCTAATCACATCAGCCATACCATCAGGGGCTCGTTCACCTGCACATCTACCAATGTGATATATGCCATCATGTGCCAGTAATGCCCCTCTGCCATGTACCTTGGCCAAACCGGACAGTCTCTACGCAAAAGAATTAATGGACACAAATCTGACATCAGGAATCAAAATACTCAAAAACCAGTGGGAGAACACTTTAACCTGTCTGCTCATTCAGTGACAGACCTGCGGGTGGCTATATTACAACAGAAAAACTTCAAAAACAGACTCCAAAGAGAGACTGCAGAGCTAGAATTGATATGCAAACTAGACACAATCAACTCCGGTTTGAATAAGGACTGGGAATGGCTGAGCCATTACAAACATTGACTCTATCTCCCCTTGTAAGTACTCTCACACCTATTATCAAACTATCTGTACTGGCCTAGCTTGATTATCACTTCAAAAGTTTTTTTTTTTTTTCCTCTTAATTAATTGGCCTCTCAGAGTTGGTAAGACAACTCCCACCTGTTTATGCTCTCTGTATGTGTGTATATATATCTCCTCAATATATGTTCCATTCTATATGCATCCGAAGAAGTGGGCTGTAGTCCACGAAAGCTTATGCTCTAATAAATTTGTTAGTCTCTAAGGTGCCACAAGTGATCCTGTTAAAGTTTGTTATTTTTCTGAAAGAAGAGAATCTCATCTTTGATGTTTGAGTGTGTGTATGTATATAAATAAATGATGTGCATACTTGATAGTGTAGAGGTTTATTCCTAGGAATGTGGGACTGCTTCATAATTCAGAGAAGTTAAACCCATGTTCAAGGTATCTAGGTGATTCCAAACTCAATGTCAATAAAACCTGTTCCAGAAAATATTAAAGCACTGTCATGTTTGTTAAGCCATTTTATAGTGTAAGGTTTATGGCTTTTTTTATTGGGATTATTTTTGTATCTATCCTCTGTAATGCTGGCTTCTCTTAGTACTATGGATCATACTGTAGAAGTCTTGGGAGAGAGAGAACAATACATTCTATTTTTAAAACTTCTAATATACCTTTTCTATCAAATAGGTGGCCACAATGTAAAGTCACACACATTTTGCAGTGCTCTAAAGCTACAACCAAATGCTTTATACCACTGAGAAGGGGAGAGTCCCAATTCTTTAATGGGACAAAGGATCTGTTGCTAGTTGAGATGTTTCTATATTGAATCATAGAAACATAGAACAGGCAGGAACCTCGAGAAATCATTGAGTCCAGCCCCCTGCACTGTGACAAGACCAAGTAAACCTAGACCATCCCTGACATGTATTTGTCCAACTTGTTTTTTAAAGACTTCCAATGATGGGGACTCCATGACCTCCAATAGAATTCCAAAGCTTAACTACCCTTATAGTTAGAAAGTTTTTCCTAATATTTGTTGTAAATCTCCCTTGCTGCAGACTAAGCTCATTACTGCAGTGGACATGGAGAAAAATTGATCACCATCCTCTTTATAACAGCCTGGAAGACTGTTATAAGGTCGCCCCTCAGTCTTCTTTTCACAAGACTAAACATGCCCAATTTTTTCAACCTTTCTTCATAGGCCAGGTTTTCTAAACCCTTTATCATTTTTGTTGTTCTCCTCTGGAATCTCTCCAATTTGTCCACATCCTTCCTAAAGTGTGGTGCCTAGAATTGGACACCATACTCCAGCTAGGGCCTCACCAAGGCTAAGTAGAGCGGGACAATTACCTCCTGTGTTTTACATTAAACAGTCTTAGGGTTGGTCTTCACTACTTGCCCGGATCGGCGGTAGAAAATCAATCTCTCGGGGATTGATTTATCGCATCTCATCGGGACGCGATAATCGATCCCCGAATCGACGCGCATACTTCACCAACCCAGGTAGGAGTAAGCACCATCGACGGAGGAGCTGCGGCGGTCGATTTGCCACTGTCCTCACAGCGGGGTAAGTCGGATCAGATATGTCGAATTCAGCTACGCTATTCATGTAGCTGAATTTGCATATCTGAAATCGATTCCCCCCCGTAGTGTAGACATAGCCATAGTAACACACCCCAGAATCATATTAGTGTTTTTATTTTTTTTGCAGCTGCATCATACTGACAGTTCTTATTCAGTTTGTGGTCCACTATAACCCTGAGATCCTTTTCAGCAGTACTACCACCCACACAGTTATTTCCCTTGTCAGGTATCAAATCTTACAACATCATTAGCCCAAGCTTGAAATGTATTAGTCCTGGGATGAAATCCTGGCCTCACTGAAGGCAATGGCAAAATTCCCAGTGACTTCAAATGAGCCAGAATTTCACACCTGGACTTTATAGATAATGGGAAGTGGAGGGGTGGGGAAAATCCTGTAGTTGGAAGGAAACATTTTTGGCAGGTTTTTAAAAGAAAAATCATTAAATGGTGATTGCTTAAAAGTTGCTCAGTGGTTTGGGATGCTAAAGAAGACTCAGCAGAGATTAATTAGTGGTCAGAGAACAGGTGAAAAGGGAAAATGTCCACAATATGTAGGGCTGAATTCCCTAAGGTGCATAAACTGCACTCAGCATAGCTTGGGGCAAGAGGGCAAAGGTGACCTTTGTGCCCTTCCCAATCCTGGGAACAGTTGGGGACAAATTCAGCCCTGGTATAACTTGCAGCAGCCTCAGAGACAGTTCAATGCAGGGTTGGCATCTCCACCACAGGGTGGAGCCTCATTCAGCCCCTGGGCCTACTCAGGTCTCCTCCCATGGAGCTCTCCTGCGCAGCTCCTTTTCCTTGCACAGCGAAATCACCTTGCTTCTACTGCCAAGCAGCAGTCTGCAGAACATAGGAGGAGCGGGATTCATCCCCATGGGAAGAATACAGGCAGAAGAGCTCACATAGTGACTTTGGGTACATCTACACTACAGCGGGGAGTCGATTTAAGATACGCAAATTCAGCTACGTGAATAGCGTAGCTGAATTCGACGTATTGCAGCCGACTTACCCCGTTGTGAGGACGGTGGCAAAATCGACTTCTGCCGCTTTTTGTCGGCGGCGCTTACTACCACCTCCGCTGGTGGAGTTAGAGCGCCGATTCGGGGATCGATTGTCGCGTCCCGACGGGATGTGATAAATCGATCCCCGAGAGGTCGATTTCTACCCGCCGATTCAGGCGGGTAGTATAGACCAGACCTTAGAAAACAGCCCTGAGTAACACAGGAAATACATACTGATGCTGTTTAGAATACCAGTCTAACTGATAAAGTGTGCCAAAACACAGGCCAGAGGAACTAGCAGTTGTGTGTGAAGTGGGAATGGCTGCGGGACGCAGACAGAGAGAGATTTATCCCATAAGCACTTTAAGGGAGGCTTTTTTCCTGCTCTCTCTGCCTCTTTCACCTCCCTTTCCCCAAACCTAATATCAAGATGTCATCTCACTGTGCTCCTAATTTCATAAGGAGTCAGACCAGCTGTGTGGAAAGTGAAGAGGAAAGTTGCAGAAAGTGTAAGAGAGCCCAGCTGGTCTTATCGCACATTCCACAGCAACTCACTCAGCAGTCACCACAGCACCTATGGTAGCCATCTAATGTGTAAACTTCATTTGAATGAGAACCAGCGACATATGTGAGCTGCATTGTACCACACGCTCAACATACCCAGAGATACTATATCAACATCTACCCATAGGACATTCTGATTGATTTACTTCAGATCTGAGCATGAAAAAAAACATACTGCTAAAGTAAAAAAGTGACAAAGAGTCCTGTGGCACCTTATAGACTAACAGAAGTATTGGAGCATAAGCTTTCGTGGGTGAATACCCACTTCGTGGTCATGCGTCTGACGAAGTGGGTATTCACTCTCGAAAGCTTATGCGTCAATACTCCTGTTAGTCTATAAGGTGCCACAGGACTCTTTGTCGCTTTTTACAGATCCAGACTAATATCCCTACCCCTCTGATAAAGTAAAAAAGGAGTCTCTTTTGATTTTCACAAGACACATTGATTCAAGTTGCACAAAATAGTTGCATCAAAGCATGAAAAGCCATATCCATGTGTGATGTAACACAAGTCAATCAGATATAACGTGACAAGAATAAGACACTGAATAGTTTTAATAGATGAGATATTTTATTCATCATTTCAGTGAACTGAGTGTTCAATATGCAAATAACTCAAATAGAATTCAACTGGCGCTCTGTATATTTTTGAAATTCATAACATTTTTTCCTTGATGAGACCAAAACAAACCTTTAGACTGTTAACATAATTAGAGAACTTATTTATCAAAAATAGCTTAAAGAAAAACAGGTATGCAAGGAAATTAATTCCCAAATCCTTCACATTTCAGATGCCTGTGACAAAAATGTTAAATGCCTGTGGCTATAAAATATGAATCTTCATTATAACCAAAAATGATGATTGCCATATCTGTAACAAATTATACACATTGTGGAGGAGACAAGATTAGTAGGAAGAAGAAATGGATTTTTGATGTACTTGGTACTAAGTTGTATTCTGTTCTTACTTATAATATTCAAACCTATAGAGAGATTAAATGTTAATGTAGGTAGCATTTAAAAGGAAATTACTTTTATACAATACACTACAAAACTCATTGAATGGAAACCTCTTTGCAATGTGGCCTCTTTGAATGTACATACTATAGAGAATAGTGAATACATTGGCTGAGGCAATTTTAATTTAGATTAATAAAAGGCAAGTAAGTCTGATTTGGTTAAACTTCACTCACTTGATTAAAGCTCTCACTAGAATAAAACCCAAGATACAGAAAGCTATTTAAATTGACTGGATAGTGTTGAATAACTCTGAAAGAATAAGAATTAGGAAGTTTTAATGAATCCCTTGATGGGTAGCTCCTACATTCCTTTGGCACACAGAAGTAGCACTGACTCAGTGTGTGGATACACAGAAATGCAGAATCAGGGCCCAAGGGCTCAGTATAGTGCTGATCATGAAGGATGCTGACAATATGATTCACACTCCAAAGTTGCAGCTATTCAGAACCTCTAATGATCAGGCCTTAAATGAGGAAGACTAAGGAAGTGAAATTCTTCCCTGTCCCACTTACCAGTTCCCTTCCCTGCCACATTCCTGCTAGTTCACACCCTGCTTCCACTTTGGTGCAATTTTTTCCAACCCTAACCCATCCTTCACCACCAACCACATAATATAAAAGTATTGTATATCTCCCTATTTTATACATTGTTCTGAAAACTGTTTGACAATTTGGATGCATAAACCCACTTGTAAGTCATGAGTTTTCTTGTTATAACATTGGATACTGTATGCATGTTGGTCACCGGTTTTATAGTATTGCATCAAGCACTACAAACTAAGAACCCCAGTGGTGCAATTTTCTTTCTTGGTCCTATAGCTATGTAAACCTAGTTATTAATCAGGCACTAAGTTTAATAGAGAATTATGGATAACAAAAAGTAAGGAAATAAAAATAAAGACAAATTAATGACCATGGCAAATCCCACAATTCCTGCTGCAATCATTTGTAGATGTTTGGCGACAACAACCAACGCTCAGTTAGTGACAGAAGACATAGTTGCTACTTCCTTTTGCTGGTACCATTTCTATGGATCTGTCCAGCAAACGACTCCTCCTGAAGTACATGGTATCAGTGCTAAATGCCTGCCCATGAAAACTAGTAACATTACAGAGCAGAAAGGCTACTGTCCTCCCTTTTCTGCACTTCATCAGATTGGCTGTAAGTGAATAGCTTTCAGCTGATATTACAAGTTTAAGAGTTCTACAATAGTATTTACCCATCTAATTCCAGGCATAAAACTTTTTAAATCTTCTTGCCAAGTTATGGCAAAGAAGAATTTGATAGTGACCTTGAGAAGTGTGTGTATGTGGGCTGGAATGAAAGGAGGAGCTACTCTGGCTGAAACTCAAATCTTTTTATTTCTTCTGTTTGTATCAGCTAGGTTATTAGCACCCAAATCTGGCTGTTGATGTCACTTAATAAAATAAAATTAAAAAAAAAAAACACTACTGGATGTGCTAAAAACATTTGCATATTATCTTAGATGACCCATTTGATTTATGTCAGTCACTTGACTTTAGGAGAGATGAAGTGGGGAATTCATTAGAGTAAAAGCCTCCAATACACAACTAAAAATTGACAGTATTTTTATACTCATTGCCCCACTCTTATTTTTCTTCTTCTAGATTCCTATTTTTCTTGCTGCCTTTACATATTTTTACCTTTAATTCCTAACAAAAGTATAAGGGATGTTTTAGGGCACAACCAAATAGAAAAGGACACATTTATATGCCACTTCACATACTGAGTTCATCTTACAACATCCACAAGGATCAGTAATTAGGTCTCCTATAGTGTTAATCTTGTCAGATCAATTATTTATTCTTTTTATTTCCCCTGGCACAGCAGTGAGTGTTTCATTGGTCTGATACCCTCTCTGCATTGTGGACCACATACCTGAAGCCTTTTATTAAGGGTGTAGCAAATATCTAAATTTAGTATTCATTGAAATAAGTGGAAATGTTATTTAGCTGAGGCAAAATTAGAAGTCAAATAGTGGCTAGAACAATAAACGATACAGCCACATGTATTATCTTTGGTCATTTATTGCAGCAGGAAACAATAATATACATGAAGGAACATTTTGAACTTGCTCTTAAAAAACAATCTTATGGAGAGTCATTAGAGTTCTTGTGAGCAAAGATGCATCCCTCATAGGTTTACAATTACCAGCCAGAGAAAAGAAAGGTCGAGACAGCAACATAAAAACATTAGGGGAATCAGGTCACAGTAAAGTCAGTGGAAAATGCCTTTGAAAAAGTAACTTTACATTTATTAAGCTATATCATCAGAATTTTTTTTTTTAAGGAACACACAATAATTCTTCAGTGTGGTCCCTGGATTGACCCAACAAGGAGTAAGTCACTGAGCCCCTTCCAAGAATGAATTTGGGTCAAAATCAGCATGTATTACTTCGTTTACTAAGGGTCTGGTCCAGCTCCCATAGACTGGCATATGAGTTATTAGATGAAGCCTCAGGGCAAGACTCTGGCTGTGCTATAGTTGGAGCAAGTGGGGCAGAAACATAGTCCCAACCTCACCTATAAGCTCCCAATTCCTTTGGTGAGTCTACTATAATTGTCTGTGCATATCAGGACATCCTTCTCCTGCTCTCAGTCTCTTATGCACTCACACAGGACATATTAAATATTATTTAAACAAGATCAAGAATATTAAACTCTGGCTAATTTCTTTCAGCTTTTTATGATATTCTTCCATTGGGTTGAGTTATGACCTACACTTAAAATAAGGAACACCAATAATCTCTCTCACACTGGTCATCACTTTACATATGCCTACTGTACATTCACTAATGTAACACTACTTTTATTCTGTTCATTAAATGTTAACTGGATTTTCACCCTTGCAACCATAAAGACACAGTTATAATGGTGGTGCAAATGACAGAACTAAAGATTGAATAAAATGTGATTTTTGTAAAGGAATAATTGCTAGTAGGAAACCTGGTTGTAATAAGGTCTTACAATCAGACAGCAATTACTAGAAAACTATGGAATTATTGCATTCAGTACAGTGTTTTATAGATAGGAAAAATCATGAGACAAAATTTGAGAGGGTAATCTAATCTCCTACCCAAAACATTGAGACATGGAGTGGGATCAATCTGACTGAAAATTTGTGAGTCTGAAACCAGCGTGAATAACAAAGAATAAAAGATTATAAAGTTGCTGCTTTCTTCAAAATGATTAGACACAAAAAGGGGTGGGGGGAGGGTCTACACTGGGGTTCGTGAGTGACAGTCTAAAACCAAGCTTTGTCCTTGCAACAGGTAGCAGCAAACGATGGTTATTTCTGAAAGGGAAGAAAAACTTTTAAAAATGTGCCAGCAAAAAGATGTGGATACATTAATGGAAGCCGTTATATTACTAAAATTAATTAACTGGTTAAAACTTTATAGTGTTATTTCTAAGGGCTCGATAAGTCGTATTCAAATTAATACTTCTGTAGTGCCATTGTACACTCAGCACAAGGTAAAATGCTATTTTTTACATCTAATTCTTATTATATCTGTTAATATAATTTAAAGGAAGGAGACAAAAAGCTTAGATTGCAAATTTTTCCATTTGTATCTTTGAAGGCATAATTTGTATTAGAGTGCTGGTTAATCTCTTGTGATATATTTTGGAGATAAACTTAAGGACAAAAATTCTCAAAGCTAAAGATATGTGCATATAGATAGCAAATTTCTTTAAGGTGGTAAATAAGAATAACAGATTCTTATTCTTGTTTTATTCATTAGCCTTAAAGTAATTATATCTGTGTTCATCTATTTCAATTATTCCTTCATCTCTAAGCTTCCTAGAAATGCTACAATTCTATTAGATACACATATATAGAATAGAACCTGTTGGACCCAAGAGTTGTAATTCATTAGACATATTGAATATATAAAGCTGAAAACTGAGAAAGCAAATGAAATGTACCTTTCTATGCAACTGCAGTTATTGCAGCCATGAGATTACGTCTGCTTGGTGAATTTCTTACCCACTACTCTCTTCCAGGCCACATAGCATCACTGTTTGCCTATGCCACTTTCAAGACAGTGGCGCCTATGAATTGTGACCTCTCCCACTGCCACTGGAGTTCCACTACTATCTGTCCTACTTCTCTTTGGTCAACAGTTTATGTTTGGCAGGCTATATAGGGGTAATGTGGAAAAAGTCACAGAAATGCTCTCCTTTCTGTCAATCTGAAATGGAGAACATTAGGTTACATATATTATATCAGGATCAGCACCTAGTCAAGGAAAGTGTGGGCCCCTTACTGAATGAGGGAGGCAACCTAGTGACAGAGGATGTGGAAAAAGCTAATGTACTCAATGCTTTTTTTGCCTCTGTCTTCATGAACAAGGTCAGCTCCCAGACTACTGCACTGGGCAGCACAGTATGGGGAGAAGGTGACCAGCCCACTGTGGAGAAAGAAGTGGTTCAGGACTATTTAGAAAAGCTGGATGAGCACAAGTTCAGGGGACCAGATATGCTGCATCTGAGGGTGCTAAAGGAGTTGGTGGATGTGATTGCAGAGCCATTGGCCATTATCTTTGAAAACTCATGGCGATCCGGGGAGGTCCCGGATGACTGGAAAAAGGCTAATGTAGTGCCCATCTTTTAAAAAGGGAAGAAGAAGGATCCAGGGAACTACAGACCAGTCAGCCTCACCTCAGTCCCTGGAAAAATCATGGAGCAGGTCCTCAAGGAATCAATTCTGAAGCACTTAGAGGAGAGGAAAGTGATCAGGAACAGTCAGCATGGATTCACCAAGGGCAAGTCATGCCTGACTAACCTAATTGCCTTCTATGACGAGATAACTGGCTCTGTGGATGAGGGGAAAGCAGTGGACGTGTTATTCCTTGACTTTAGCTCAGATTTTGATACAGTCTTCCACAATATTCTTGCCAGCAAGTTAAAGAAGTATGGGCTGGATGAATGGATAAGGTGGATAGAAAGCTGGCTAGATCATTGGACTCAACGGGTAGCGATCAATGGCTCCATGTCTAGTTGGCAGCCAGTATCAAGCGGAGTGCCCCAAAAGTCGGTCCTGGGGCCAGTTTTGTTCAATATCTTCATTAATGATCTGGAGGATGGCGTGGACTGCACCCTCAGCAAGTTTGCAGATGACAATAAACTGGGAGGAGTGGTATATACGCTGGAGGGTAGGGATAGGATACAGAGGGACCTAGACAAATTAGAGGATTGGGTCAAAAGAAATCTGATGAGGTTCAACAAGGACAAGTGCAGAGTCCTGCACTTAGGACGGAAGAATTCCAGGCACTGCTACAGACTAGAGACCGAATGGCTAGGCAGCAGTTCTGCAGTAAGCCCCTCAGCCCACGCTGCTTCCAGCAGCTCCCATTGGCCCAGAGCAGCGATCCGCGGCCAGTGGGACCTGCGGATGGGGCAGGTACACAAACCGGCCTGGCCCGCCAAGGGCTTTCCCTACACAAGCGGCGACCCCTGTTTGAGAAACCCTGCTCTAGAACAAAGACTTGAATGTGGGTCTCTCTCTCTCTGAAAAACCTTCCCAGTGAAAGTTTTGTGGAAATTTATGTCTGCATGAAACATTTCGGCTTAAACAAAACAGCAATTTCACCAAAATTTTGGTGAAAATGTTCCAACTGGATCTAAAAGGAGGCATTTTCACATTTCAGTGACTGATGGCAACTACACAAAAACAAACTAACTAATGTAGCCACAGATTTTCATAACAATAACATTTTGCTCATCATAGTTATAATTAGACAGGTATTTTGAATATGTATTAGATAAGCACATCTTGGAGACTGCCTCTTAAAATGATAGCTTTGGGCCAGATACTCTGTTATTAAATGATACATTAATAGTGACGTGATGATACATTGTAAACCCCTGCTGAAGCAAAGACTGTGCTGCATCCAACACTTGTTATTTATTATTCACTATAAAAATGAACCATGTCCAATAACTCCTTCTGATGCTTGGATTAGTTCTAATGAATTTATCCCTGGTCCCTAGCTACCCATAAGAGGTTTAGCTAGGGTGACCATATTTCCCTATGCTGATACGGGACGCCTTGTAAAATTACTTGTATTCAACAGCAAACAATCTGAACTATGCAGTAGCCCCTCCCCGCCCCCAACATGCTATACAAACTCCAGAGCCCAGCAGGGAAAGGGACCCCATGGAGAGCACCAGGGATCCAAGATTCAGCCCCACGGCTCCTGCCTTCAGCCTCACAGCTCCGGCTTCAACCCCGCGGCGGGCGCTAGGAATCAGGGCTTCAGTCCCCCCCTGTGGCTCTGGCTTCAGCCTTGCAGCGGGTGCTGGGAATCAGGGTTTTAAAACTCCCCCTCTCCCATGGCTCTGGCTTCTGCCCCGTGGTGGGCGCTGGGAATCGGGGTTTTAGCCCCTCCACAGCTCCAGCTTCAGCTCTGGAGCCAGCATCGGGAATTGGGACTTCAGCCCCCGCAGCTCTGACAGTGAACAAAAAGGGGCATGAACATGATTGAGCCAAACACAAGTAAACAATTGCAACAGATATTCGAAAACACTCCCCAGCTACAGCTAACCAGCTTCAGAAATCACATCTAATTTCTCCATTGAGGTGTGTTATCCTTCTGTATATTTCCTGCCTATAACTTTCCTTATAGTACATAGCTGTTTACTATGATATGTTTTCCTATACTGAGATAATTTGTTTTCTGATTTGCTAGTTACTGGGATCACTCATGTGAGTAAATATTGGAGAATTGGCTATTAAGGGCTCAATCCTGGATTTCTGGTCACCCAAGTCTCCCATTAACTTCAAATCTCAACAAGAGCTTTAAGTAAATGAGAGATGCAGAATCTGACCCAGATTCTCAGATAGGAATCCTAACACTCATGTATTTTAATAAGAGTTGTGATTGAAAGCTTGGGTTCATTTTACAGAATACCAGAATGTGGTATCAAAAACTTGGCAGTCATTGGTTAGTAGCAGGGATTTTGACTCAGGGTCATCTTTCTACAAGTGTTCTACAAGACTGGAGTTTTTGATCTTCCACATCCAAAAGACTGTGAACTTAAATCACAAGAGCTTTTATATTAAATCAGATTTGTTAATAGCTCTTCAAAATTGTTATATTACCATTAAGTAACACTATGCCCTTTAAAAGGGAGACAGTCGATCCATGGCTCCCTCTGGAACTCTATCAGATCATTGGCAGGATGCACGAATATTGTTTAGCTGCTTAAATTATCATAAGAAAGAGACAGTAACTTAAAGAGACTGAATTGTCTCATGACTCAGCCTATCTAATCAGCTGATTAATATTTACACAGCAGATTGCCTATCTGGAGGAACTGCCTAAATAAGCCCACAGAACATATTTTTCTTTATGTACTTTTGTTACATAAACTGCATAACATAGATGTATCTTTTTCTGTTAAATGTCAAGCTATTATCTGCAAGTTACAGCATGTAGTGCCTAAATTCTATGTTATTGAACAAAATACCAGAGAAGACTGACTAGTTTTGATAAAATACAAAAAAAGATTAAACCTTTATTTGAGAAAATGGTCATAGGATCATTTGGGAGACAAATTCCCATGGGTGTCTCCTGGTTCCTACTGAAATATGTTCAACATGCAGCTCTTTTTAATTTGCAATACAGAGAGTTGCTACTCAGTTGGGAACTGCTATGAAAGAAACTGGAGTCCATCAACCCTCTGTGGATACAGAAACAAAGTGCAGTGCCATTGTAACTATCTCCCTACAAACACTGCTGATGCTAATTAATTTTAATTGAGAAGGGGTTAGTCTTATCCAAGGCCCTTGAAGGACTCATAGTCCATTTGTAATTATATGGAGAAGAATCCACTTCTGCCTCTTATTGGTATACGTGAAATGCTTATTTTATTATGGATGTTTTTCATTGGAAAAAATGGCTTGATATAATGGGCCTGATCCACAGAGTGCATGGCAGGCTGCATGCATGAAAGGATGGTTTAAAATTAATCTTCATACTCACCTGATCCTGGCCCAGCCTCTGTACCACATTAGAGCAGCTATGTTAGTCTGCTCTAATTTATACTGGCTGCAAAGGGCCATAAGGGACTGAAACTACAGCCAAGAATAGGTTTGCATAGGGGGGGTTTCCCAGCTATGCTTCCTTTTACCTCTTGTACTGGCAACTGGGATGAATAAAGGTGTAAGGAACTTTATGCCTCCAGTGGTTCATCCTTACACTGGGGTGATCCTGCCTAGGCCAATCAAACCAGTTTCTACTGGTGGTGCAACACAAGGTAGTTACCCTGCACTGGGGATTCTGCCCTAATACTTTGGATTTCATACAACGGGCTGAATGACCACTCTCTTTCCTTTCCCTCTAACATTGTCTGTAATATAGCATAATTAGTTTATGTTTATGTTATGAAGCTGTCACCTTCAGCCCCCAACTAAAACCTCTCCAGCGCATCATCAGAGATCTACAACTTATCCTGAAAGATGATCCTTTACTCTCACAGATCTTGGGAGACAGACCTGTCCTTGCTTACAAACAACCCCCCAACCTAAGCAAATACTCACCAGCAACCACACATCACTGAACAAAAACACTGACCCAGGAACCTATCCTTGTAACAAAGCCCGATGCCAACTCTGTCCACATATCTATTCAAGTGACATCATCATAGGACCTAATCACATCAGCCATACCATCAGGGGCTCGTTCACCTGCACATCTACCAATGTGATATATGCCATCATGTGCCAGCAATGCCCCTCTGCCATGTACATTGGCCAAACTGGACAGTCTCTACGCAAAAGAATTAATGGATACGAATCTGACATCAGGAATCATAATACTCAAAAACCAGTGGGAGAACACTTTAACCTATCTGGCCATTCAATGACAGACCTGCGGGTGGCTATCTTACAACAGAAAAACTTCAAAAACAGACTCCAATGAGAGACTGCTGAGCTGGAATTGATATGCAAACTAGATACAATCAACTCAGGATTGAATAAGGACTGGGAATGGCTGAGCCATTACAAACATTGAATCCATCTCCCCTTGTAAGTATTCTCACACTTCTTATCAAACTGTCTGTACTGGGCTAGCTTGATTATTACTTCAAAAGTTTTTTTCTTTTACTTAATTGGCCTCTCAGAGTTGGTAAGACAACTCCCACCTGTTCATGCTCTCTTTATGTGTGTATATATATATCTCCTCAATATATGTTCCACTCTATATGCATCCGAAGAAGTGGGCTGTAGCCCACGAAAGCTTATGCTCTAATAAATTTGTTAGTCTCTAAAGTGCCACAAGTACTCCTGTTCTTTTTGCATAATTAGTTTAATCTCTCTACACACAAACTGGCAGCGGAATGGATTTAATGATCTAATGGATTTCTTCCATATCGCTATTATAATCCAACATTTCTCAATACATTCTGTGTGTCCATCTCATATGTTGTATTACTCAGTAAGGCAGTGGTCTGTAAAAGAGAATCATATTTTAAAACTAACTCAGGTTTTCCACAAAAAATTCCCCAAAGAAAATGGAACAGAAAAAACTCTAGAAAGTACATGGAATTCACACCCTACCAGTGTTTAAATCAACAAAACCCAGAAATTCCCTCACTACTATGTCCCATTATGCAAAACAGAGAACAGTACAATGTGTAACACATACAATAACACACTTCTCTGAAGACTTTCCAACACTGGAACAAAACAAAGTTGAATATGGATGGATTTGGGGCTTCATCTTTGAGTTTCCTAACATTTGTTGGTATAAGCCAAAAATCTTCAATTTTTAAAAAAAGTAATAACTTAGTCTAGTTCTGATGTTGAAGACAACACATGAGATATTTCTAAGGGCTTCTTTAACTATTTCCTATGGGCAAATTAGTGATATTTGGGAAAAATGACTTTTTAAATACCCAGGTAATTTGCCAATATGTATTTTCATTTTTTCGCCTTAAATCCAGTGTGTTTTGTGGTGCATTATGAACCTGTATTTTTCATTTAAAAAGTAATTATGTGAGATTTGCTATCATGTGTACAGGAAATAACATTGCTAATAGGCACTTCAGTTCCCTGTCATTATAGATAATTTAACATTTGAACACAATTATTGATGTGTTTGGGTGTTCTAGCATATTTGTTATGTCTTTTTTCTTACAATCATAATCTTTTTTTTAATGGCTCTCTTGTATCAAAACTGTGATGTCTCCAAACACTTTTATAGCACAGTGCTTCTGCCTAACAAAATCCCTACCCAGTTCCTTCTGCATTCAACTGGCTTTGGCTCCATTCCTTAGTCCTTTAGTTTAAGCAGTAGGCTCATGCTTGTTGTGATGGAGGTAGATTCAGTCCCGATAGTTAACCCAAATGGGGTGGGTTACACCTGGATAAGTGGGTACAAATAAACAGGAAAGGGAATACAGGTAAAACTACCAATACATGTATAAAGTGTGTGCAGTGAACGGGAGTGAAAGGTTTTTGTTTCTTCCTTTGGATAGCCAGCAGACTGGTTTTATGTTTTAGGTATATTTTGGACTCTATCTAAAACAAATGACTGGGAATACTGCCCTGATACAGCAAAGCATTAAAGCATCTGCTTAAATCTGTCATCATTCATCAAAACTCCTTAGCATGTATTTAACCTCAGTCATATGTTTCAGTCCCATTGAAGTTAATAATATTTAAGAGATATGCGCTAGGAATTATTCTGGGGAAGTTCTATGGCCTGTGTTATACAGGGGGTCAGATTAAATGAGCACAAAGATCCCTTCTGGCCTTGGAATTATGAATCTATGTGCTTAAGTGCTTTGCTGAAGCAGGGCCTCTATTAGGTAAAATGGAGGAAGGAATTGCTCTGTATCTGTGGCTTTGTCTACACCACTGGGGTAAGTCAACCTACGTAGCTGGAGTCGATATAGCTTAGGTCAACTTACTGTGGTGTCTACACCATGCTGCGTCGACAGTCTCCCATCAATTTACCTTAATCTTCTCATTCTGGTGGAATACTGGAGTTGACGGGAAAGTGATCTCTGATTGATTTAGTGGGTTTTCACTAGATCCGCTAAATCAACACCCAGTGAATCGATTGCAGCAGCATTGATCCCCAGTAAGTGTAGACATGCCCTAAGATAACTTTTGTGAGCTTAGAAGAAGTACATATGGTTTTAAGAAGAGTAAATAACGTATGAGAATGTTTTTGTGTATCCAAACCAAAGGACTTATTTTGCAATATGGCCATTGTAATAGTAAGCTAATTCTTACCCTGGGAGTGTTTTCCTTACAGCTTAAAGATACAGGTAATGGAGACATTTGTGGGGGGCAGGCGGGAGGGCAGTCTTATACTTGGGAGGGTACTATGAACTTTGATCCTTGGCCAATGGATTTTTGGGAAATAGTTTAGAAACTGGATCGTTTCTTTGCAGGTATTTTTGGTTGTGATTAGTTTAATTAAATATTTGTATAACGGAAATTTTGTATTAAAAGGTGGTAAAGACACACCTGCTGTCTTTGCAGCATGTGGGAGTTAACTGGGGGAGGGATTTTCCCTGTGCAGTTTGAACTAGATATGAACTAAAAAACCTATCTTAAACTACTGAGTAACATTCCTGTGCATTGTTTAACAGCTAATCAATTTTTTCCTTAAAAATTCTTTTGACTGTTAATAAAAACAAACAGACAACAAACATACATTAAAGCAAAGAGACAAATGTCAATAGTAACCAAGTAACTATATACATAGAACTCGAGCAGCATGATAATGTTGAGCTAGTTGTCTTAACTTTTGGCTTCACAGGTCACAGAATGAAAAAAATATGCTAGAGGAGAACAATAAACAGCAAAAATATAAAAAAATAATTAAATTAAGAAAAGGCAGAATGAATTGGTTTTGAAAATAGGAAGTAATCCCACTAACCAAGGACTGAATCACAAATCCAATATATTCCATCATTTCACAATGTACTGCATATACAAAGTTTCTACAAATTATTCACTATTAATCTGTATACTCTCTTACAAAACAGAACTGAAAAGACCTCACTTTCCTGTGTTTAGAAAACGTCACATTCATTGTATGTGAGCTCTTCAAAAGTGAGAAAAAACAAACTAAAAACTGTCTTTCAAGTTAGTGGCAATCAATATTTTTTTCACATCCAGCAAGCCGAACACAACTTGTAATACTACTGACTGGGCTGAGAAAAGGAGGGGTAGGGCAGGAGTTGACAAAATGATTCTTATGCACAGTTTGTAGATCAGGTTCAGTTTGTAAAGTGATGGAAGATCATTTGGGATGAATGGCAATAAAAAAATGTAAGTGCTTTTATTGTTTTGTTAACAGAAGCTGCAAATTAGTATTTGCACACATACAAGTTATACCATTATTAGTGTAAATCTTCAGTTTTCTACGATGGTCAAGCTATTGGGACTGATTCCAATTTTATATCAAATTTCATTTACTTGAACGGAGTTATACAAAAATTACATTGGTGCAAGTGAGAGCAGAATCAGTTCCACTGTGTCTATTATGATTCATATCTTTGTGATAAACTACAGTAGTATGCCTCTCATTTACCATGCATTGCTAATCAAGGATAAGGCATTGTGATTTAACTTCTTTTGTGGTGACTGAATGAGAAATAGGTTTTCATACCAAGTATGACTGAGAAATTGACTTTTATATTATATTACATAAGCACTCCACTGGTTTGTTTTTGGAAAAGCACTTTCAGGTCAAGGTGACAGTGATATAAATGTCTATAAGATAAAAAAATTATTTTATGATTGCTTCCTTTTAAAGATAACTTGCTTGTCCCATAATTGAATATTAATTGGCTCAACCCCTTTAATATCCTTCGATAAAAATAATGTTTCAGAAAAGTCTGTTTGAAAAATATAGCTATAGTCTCCTCTTCTCCGAACAGTCTGACTACTGTCCCACTGATGATTTGTACAACTAAAATAGCCCTTATGACCACTGCAGTAAATGCATCTGCAGATATCACAGATGAAGATCTATATAAAATTCTTCTGAAAATGAGATTATGTTTAGTGAATAATAAACTATAGGGATTTCATGAGCCAGCTCAACCAATTTAGACTAGCAAAAACATGTTAGCCATAAAAATTTTATTAGAACATTTGTTATAGAAGAGACACTATTCCTGGAAGATTCTAAATTATTTTCCATTTAATTCATAATTTCTGTCCATCCACATTATGTTCCAAGTTACTCAACCCCATAATCTCAGTGCCATCCTTCATTCAGTCCTCTCACTGGATCCCCCCTCATCCAGGCCATTTCTAAATACTGCTGCTTTTTCCTTGTCACAACTCATCTAAATGCTGGCCTTTCCTCTCTGTTCACACAGCCAGAACTCTTGTGCAAGCCCTTGATACTTGTCTTGACTACTTTAACCTCCTCTCTTTTGCCCTTGACTACACCAGCTTTGCTCTCCAAGTCCATTCAGAATGCTGCTGCTAAAAATCATTTTTGGATCACTGTTCTGACCCCATCAGTCTTGCACTAGTGCCTCTTTCACCTCCCCATCAAATATAAGTGTCTTCTCTTTTTACTTTTAAGGCCCTTCATAATCTTGCCTCACCCAGTTGAGCTAATAACCTATTGTGACATTGACCTCTGCCTATATTCCCAGCCTTTACTGCCCACCAGTTAACTTCCCTGAACATATCCATGCTTTCTCCCACACAGCCCTACTTGCATGAGGAAAACTCCCTGATAAAATCCAAATGCCACTACTTTGTCTTCCTTTGAATCCGCTTCACTGGCATAAAGCCTGAACATTTGGGCTGTATGTGGATGAAATGTAGAGCATTTGGGGAGATAAAATCTACTTAAAAATTATGAGAATTTAAAAGAATGCTAGGATCTTTCTCTTCTTGTTTCTGTGCCATCAGGGTACACTCATGCCACATTTTCAAGCTTTGCAGCCATGATGGTTAGAAACTTACTTTAAAAAAAAATGAAAGTTGAGATTCTCATGTTAGCATTTGTCATCAGAAGGTGAGGCTTAAAGAAAACCATGAGAGTTGGAAACACTGGGAGTATTCCAGGAGAGTAGGTCTGGTGCATGCTTAGGACTTAGATTTTCAGAACTGCTCAGAGGCCCTCCTCTTGTGAGTCAGGTGCTTCTGATTAGTCATGTGTTAGCCGCATGATTAAGGCAGCAGGTGCAGCTCAGTCTGCTCACGGTTGCTCTGCACACCGCATAGGAACCCCCACTTCTAGTTGATTAAGAAGATCCCAAGGACATAGGAGAGCATGGGTGAGAGAGTTTGCACATGTGATTCTGATTGTCTATGAGAATCTGATTGTCTAAGTCTTCCCCCACTCCTCCTTTCTCTCTAGATATGTCACCCGAGGATGGTTGGGTGTTTAGTCAATGGCTGATGTGGCACCCACTATGATGCACCTCCCTTATTTCTACCTGTTGTATCTCTTGCCTCTCCACTGGCTCCACCCCTACTCCAAAGCCTGTAAGACAGTGGGCAGTAAAGCCTGTAAGGGCTTTGGAGTAAGGGTAGGGCCAGTGGAGAGGCAAGAGATACAACAGGTAGGAATAAGGGAGGTGCATCATAGTGGGTGCCACACCAGCCATTGACTAAACACCCAACCATCCTCGGGTGACATATCTAGAGAGAAAGGAGGAGTGGGGGAAGACTTCCTCTGGCTCAGAGATGGGGGAGGCACCAATACTCTGCAAAGAGCCTCTTTGGGCCCAGGAGGACAGTCCTTGATATATGGGGCAGAGGTGGTCTGGCAGTACCAGCTCACTTCAGAGGCCATAGTGTACCTACAAGAGGAGCTCAGGGATGACCTTGGTAGGGTGAGAACCAGAGTCACTACCAACTGGTGTCTACTTGTGTGAGTCTCTCAGGCACTAGGCAAACTGCTGTCTCCCATTGCTTGGAAGAATTTCTAAATGCCATGGTTACAAGGGTAGCCAATCAAATATGCTTCCCTGTGGACAAAAACAAACAGGCGATTGCCACTTTCCATCAGTGCTAACCCTTATGAATGGGACTCAAATCCCTAAGAGCTCCAAGGGTAGACAAAGATACCCATGGAAACAGAAAATATATGTAGACCATAAATGTGATGTGGGTCTGTGACCAGCAATTGCTGTTACAGTTGTGGCTACATTTCCTGGATCCTGACATGACCATTATGTACTGACAGTATGGGCTTTGGACAGACAGTGGAGTCGTCAATGGAGATAGAAACAGGAGACAAAGGGGAGAGATTAGGGAAAGAAAGGACAAATTCGGTTTTGGAAAGAGAGTTAGAGAGAACAGCAGGACATACAAGAAAAAAGGTCAGAGAAGGAGCTACAGTTCTGAGACTGAGTGGAAAGAGAAAGGTTAGGAACAGTGGGGATAGAGATTTTGAAAACACTGGGTGCAGAGATGGTAGTTGAAGCCATGGGAATAGAGAAGATGATGAGACTGGGAAAAGTATTTAAGTTGGGAACAGAAGCAACTGAAGAGGCAATAGGAGCTGGCACTCCGGATTTTCCATCAGATTACAGGATATACTTCATAATTACTTGGATGAAAAAAATACCAATTTATATCCAACACTTTAAATAGAGAAGTATTATTAAACACAGCTAAGCAGTCTTCTGCTGTCTATGCTTCTACATAATACCATTAAGGTCAATGCGAGTTACATGTGTCAGGAAAAGAAAATACAAGTCAGAAAGAATTACTGAAGGATTACCTGGAAATACTTACTATTTTTAGAAAACCTTGATTTTTCTATTCATGCTACTACTGGTAATAAATAGCTTCATTTTCATGTTCAGTGACACTTTAGATCAGATGAGAAAGTGGCACATTATGTACAACTGTAAGACAAAGGACATTACTGTAGCTGAGAAGGATATTTAGGTAGGAGTGGAGGAAGATTCTTCACTGCATACCCATTGTCAGGGAGATCATTAAGAGTATCATGGTGAGAACTGTAGTAATCAAGTTGATTTTGAGGTCAAACTACACTTTTTTTTTTGACTACTTATGCTTTTGTTCTTGTTTTTCTGAAGGTGTGCTGTGCAATGAAGACAAACGCCCAGTTGTCTTCCCTTCATGGCTAAAATTCACCCTACAAGGCTACTTACATAACAGCAAGTGCTTCTGAAAGGAGCTTTAAGTAACTTGACAAATAGTCACTTGGAGAAAGGCTTCTCTCTCTTCCATAAAAAGAACAGGAATACTTGTGGCACCTTAGAGACTAACGAATTTATTTGAGCATAAGTTTTCATGGGCTACAGCCCACTTTATCGGATGCATAGAATGGAACATATAGTAAGAAGATATATATACACATACAGAGAACTTGAAAAGGTGGGAGTTGCCATACCAAGTCTAAGAGGCTAATTAATTGAGAGAAAATTTTTTTGTAGTAATAATCAAGATAGCCCATTACAGACAGCTTGACAAGAAGGTGTGAGGATACTTAACATGTGGAAATAGATTCAATGTGTCATAGAATGTCAGAGGTGGAAGGGACCTCAGAAGCTCATCTAGTCCAACCCCTGGCTCAAAGCAAGACCAATCACCTGACAGATTTTTGCCCTAGATCCCTAAATGGCCCCCTCAAGGATTGAACGCACAACCCTTGATTTAGCAGGCCAATGCTCAAACCACTGAGCTATCCCTTCCCCCAAATTCAGCCATTCCCAGTCTCTATTCAAACCCAAATTGATGGTCTCTAGTTTGCATATCAATTCAAGTTTAGCAGTTTCTCCTTGGAGTCTGTTTTTGAAGCTTTTCTGTTGCAAAATTGCCACCTTTAAGTCTGTTACTGAGTGACCAGAAAGGCTGAAGTGTTCTCCTATTGGTTTTTGAATGTTATGATTCCTGATGTCAGATTTGTGTCCATTTATTCTTTTGCGTAGAGACTGTCCGGTTTGGCCAATGTACATGGCAGAGGAGCATTGCTGGCACATGATGGCATATATCACATTGTTAAATGTGCAGGTGAACGAGCCTCTGATGATGCGGCTGATGTGATTAGATCCTATGATGATGTCACTTGAATAGATATGTGGACAGAGTTAGCATTGGGCTTTGTTGCAAGGATAGGTTCCTGGGTTAGTGTTTTCACTTGAATTGATATGCAAACTCAATACTATCAATTTGAGTTTGAATAGAGACTGGGAATGGCTGAGCCATTACACACACTGAATTTATTTCCCCATGTTAAGTATCCTCACACCTTCTTGTCAAACTGTCTTAAATGGGCTTGATTATCACTACAAAAGTTTTTTCTCTTAATTAATTAGCCTTTTAGAGTTTTGGTAGGGCAACTCCCACCTTTTCATGTTCTCTGTATGTGTATATATATCTCCTTACTATATGTTCCATTCTATGCATCCGATGAAGTGGGCTGTAGCCCACGAAAGCTTATGCTCAAATAAATTTGTTAGTCTCTAACGTTCCACAAGTACTCCTGATCTTTTTGCAGATACAGACTAACACGACTGCTACTCTGAAATCTCTCTTCCATATTGTTCATCTTGGACCATACCTCTAGAGGAGAATAACTGGCTTCAGTTACAGATAGTTCTCTGTATGCAAGCCTACTACAAGAGGAAAATCATTGAAATCTAATACATTTTAGCATTTACAGAAGTTAGTGTAAAAATCCACATCTCTAGTTTTAGTTAACATTAAACCAACAGCGGCAAATTAGTTAAAACTGAAGAACATGAGGAAAAAGAGATAGACAAAACGAAGTTTTAGTATAGCATGAAGACCCAAGTTACAGATAATATCCTGTATTTATGCAAGAAGCAACAGTTCTGTCCATCCTTCCCAGCAATACTGGGACAGATTTTTTTCTTTTAATAACCTTACTTGAAGTCATGTTTGGAAACAGTCATAAACTGTCTATTAAGTCCATGATTTTAAGCAGCTATCAAATTTTACTACCTGTCTAAATTGGCAATTTTAAGCTGGCTCTCGAGTCAGTGCTTTGAGACATCTGTAATACCTCTAATTGAGAGTTTTAATTTGTAGGTCCTTTGCACCTGTTCAGATATTTTGTTCCTTACCCTCTCATTTGTGAGAATTTCTTAATAATTTATAAATACAGTCTAGTTCATGTCCTTAAACAATCTCTGCTACAAAAAGACTCCACTTTCTTAGGAATGTATTGTTGCAGCCTTAAGCGTCTGACAGTTTTAGCTCTAAGTATTGGACCAGATTCAGATACCCTTACTCATAATTTGAAATCAGAGGGTCTCCTTGAGGAGTTAAGTGCTACTCACCATGTGTGCAAACATCAGAAACTGGTCCACTAAAAAGCTGGGTTTTTCAAAAAATTCCTTGTTAGAAACTAAAATCAATTAAAAGAAAGGTGAATAGTTTAGATATTATCCCCACATAATTCCCTGTTGCAGACAGAAGCACCATTACTTTTGTTCATAAAAGGATATTTAATTCAGGTGAAGGGGGATATCTCCAAACATCACTTATGTTTCAAAATTTTATTCAATAGAAACTGCAAATCCCACAGGAGGATTTTATTCAGTTGCAGGTATTTCCACTCTTGGGGTGAAATCCTGGCATCACTGACTCCAATGGGACCAGGAGTTCATCCTTGATGTTTCAGTTGAGACTCTATCAATTTGAGGAAAATACAGACCCATCAAGTTCCTTCAGGCTTGGTAGCAGTATTAATGTGATAAGAAAGGTTAAGGTTAGAAAATGCAAGAAGGTGGTTGGCAAATTAAGATGAATGCTGTGGTACTTGGGAGTTTCTTCCTATTCCTTCCTTATCTTTGGGAGAGACCAGTGCTAAGAATCTAACAAAAATTTGAAATCCTCATTTGTTTCTCTAGGATTCCAAAATTTCTGATAGAATGGATATTTAGGTAGGAGTGGAGGTTATGAGAGAAATAAACTTGTGATCAGCATAAAAATTATATTAAGTTTGTCTCTGCTCCAATATTAATAAAAGGACTATCTGGACAAGGTGTAATAAGTAGAGATAAAGGCTGTAAGTCTACACCAAACAATAGAAAAGGTGGCAATCCTATGTATTGTCTTGGTAGAGATTAAGGTCAACAATCTCTGGAGTTTGCATTAACTCTGCGTGTTCAACTTGAACCATATTGTGCCGGATTTTCAGAATTCATCAAGGTCACTGGGAGGTATGGTTCTTCAGCAGTTCTGGAAGTCAGACCCAGGGAGGTACATAAAAATGGTAAACATTTTAGCAAGTTTGGCTACATTACTTGCTTGCACTTAGTGTTTATTATGATAGAATGGGGAAGTTGATAGATACATGGAGGTTGCTCATTTATAAAAATCTGTAATATAAACTTTGACTGGAGAGTCCTATTCTACCCCATCAAAAGCTTTTGGTACCTAAAGAAATTAACATGTATGAACTATGAGAAGAATCAATACTCTGCTTATTTAACATTAACTACAAAATGTACAGCAGTAATAAAACCATTTTATTGATATTCATTGGGGAAGATATCACTTTATCCAAGTTAGAGACCAAGAGTTTGTGCCAAATGTGAGAATCCAAACTGAAAGATGAAATGGACCATAACTGCTTCTAATAGCTGCTTTTAGTGTGTGTGTGTATATATATATATGAACTCCTGAGAGAATTCTGCACCTCAAAAAATTATGCACACAATATTTTAAAATTCTGCAAATTTTATTTGTCAATAAATACGTGTGGCTCCAGCATGGCAGTGGGGAGCACAGGCTACTGGTTGCATTGAGGCGGGAGATCACCCTGAAGCCCCTATATCCCCCAGGACAGGGACTCAGCCATGAGGCTGCACCTGACCCTGACATGGTGCAAGGGCTGGGCCTGCCCCAGAAACACCCTGGGGCCCTGCCCTTCTGCGCCAGGTGCATCAAGTGTGGATGGACAAGCTCAGCCCAGCAGGATCCAAGTGTCGAGAGTCTTAGTGTGGGGGGATCCAGGTTTGGCATGAGAGGTTTCTCTGTGGGGCAGTCTGGGTGGAGGTGGCTCAGTGGAAGATCTGGATGCACAGGAGCTCATTGGGGGGCTCCAGGTGCAGGGGCAATGGGATTCTGCAGGGGATCCTGGTGAAGGTGGTTGGGGCTCAGTGGGGTTGGAGTGGAGGGGGGCTCATCAGAGGGTCCAGGTGTAGGGGGAAAGGGCTTGTCAGAGTGAGGGTTCAATAGGCCTGCTTAACAGGGGAGCCCCAGCTCCTGCTGAGGGGATGCCACATTCTGGACTCCTGCCCTGTGATTCCCCTATCCCCTTTTCTTCCCTATCTCATTCCCCTCCGTCCCATCCCCCTCCTCTCACTCCATGGGTGCTGGAAGCATTTGTATAGGGAGAGTGCTGAGAGCCATAGAAGCAAATAGAAACCCCGGTATATAATGGAAACCACTTCAAGCCAGAGTGTGCGGCAGCACCCCCAGCACCCTTAGTTCCAGCACCTATGCCTCACTCTCACATTCCCCTCCCCTGCCCTATTCCACCCCCTTCCTTCCCCACTGCCCCCGATCCTCCTTCCATCATTTCTGCCATCCCCCCCTTACTCAGCCCCACCACGGGCGCTCACTGTTGCACAGAAAACAGGAAGGCTCCCAGCACACAGAAGCTCAACTGGCACTAGGACCCAGGAGGCGGCATTCAGCTGCAGAGTCAGCAAAGCCCAGAAGCAGCCTCCTTCAGCTGGTCAGCTCTGCGCTTGCAGAAATGGGGGGCAGTGGCACATAACCCTGTGTGCTCCCCCCCGCCTCAAGAATTACCCCAGGAGTAATATATATCTGTCTACATACATACAAAATGTGAACTTGTTGTTAAAGAAGAAAAGACATAGGAAAAAAGGCAGAAAAACAAAAGTGAGCAAAATCTTTCGAGAGTTAAGAACCTAGCAAAATTTAGATTTGCCCTTGATGCACATTGCTGTAAAGTAAGTCTCTCTCTTACAACACGTGTGATTTAAGTACAAACGGAACGATCTCCGCATCATATTAATACAGTCTACAGATTTGTGGGGAATGTTAATATCCCAAGGCTCTTCTTTTGAGCTAAACATTTAGCTTAGGAGGCAAAATTAATACATTCAAATAAACTAGCACATTGCTAATTAGTGCCTCTTTTGGCAAGACTCTCCAATCCCAGAGGTGCAGAGTCCCATTTGGATCTGTTAAGAAATATATTTGAATAAAAATTTGAAATTAAACATTTAACTTTATACGAACTGCATCAGAAACTTGACATCACATTAAAGCAAAAAAAAGTTTGTTTGTCAGTGAAGTTCCTGTTTACTCCATAGGGTTTTTCATAGGCAGGTGCAGCTTTACTTCAGGGTAATTGTATAGAAAGGTCTTCTATTGTTGTGAGATATTAAAGAAACAGCATTTTCGTAATAAAGAAGAGTTCTCTTTGCAAAGTACCAGATCTCAGGTGGTTTAGTGTCCTATCTTGGCAAATTGATCCCTGTGCTGGTTCTATTCCAGCTGGCACCTCAGTCTCCAAGCTGAAGTCAGGAAAAAAAGAATTCTCTGCATGAAAATTCTCCTTCTTACATTCTTCTACCCAAACATTCTAAAAATTAAGGCTCCAGGCATATTTTTTCCTTAAGATTTGGTTTGGGGGAGGTGGATGGGACCCTAGCAAGCTAGCTGTCTGTTCCAATGCTAGGAGTCTCGTATTCTTTACCAAACTGATGGTTAAATAAGTTCTGAACAAATGAAATAGGATTCTTGTCATCTTCCTTCTCAGGGACACCAGTGATCCTGATATTAGAGCAACACTTATTATCAAGGTCTTACTTATACAAAGTACCAACATCGTCCTTTGAGATCAATGGATTTCTTCTCAAACGCAATCTCTCCGATTTCTAGGTTGCTTGTCATTTGCTCAGCTTCTTTCTTTCTTTCCTTTAATGAATCCACCTTGATGTTCATGATTCTTGGTGTCCATTCTCATGAGAGTCTTTTGAAGGTGATCTGTGAGAATCTAGGTTTCTTGTTGACAGGCCCAGCCTTCAGGAGTTCCCTTTTTGAAGTCAAGTTCCTCCACATTGCTGGCAGCTTGCACAATGCTACAATTTAAAGGCCTCTGATCTATCAAAGCCATTACTCTGGTAAAGTACTTAATAGTTCTGAGTTTTGCTATGGTGTGGAACTTAAGTTACCCACAAGTTAGGTGTCTTTGGTGGAAAGTATATGTTCAAAGAAGGTTGTTTAAATCAGTTAATAAAAATCAGTTAAATGATGTTCTGAGACAAAGTATCTCTCCATCACACAAATTAGCTATTTCTAAGTTACTCATCACAGAAGTATCTAAACTTAGCAAAAAGTATTTTTCTTAATTCCTTCATCATTCATTCATCACTTTGCACTATTATGGTGCTGTTCTCTAACATTACCATGAAATCAGTGAACAGTGGCTAGGCAGACAGGAAATATTTGGTTCATTCAACAACATAGCAGCTGACACACTGTCTACATGAAAAGTTGCACCAGTTAGCTAAAGCTCAAGGTGTGATTTTAAAGAGATTTAGCTAACCCAGTGCAGTGTCCCCACAGGATTAGCATTGGCTTAGCGAAACCAGTGCAACTTTCTCATGTCATCAGGCCTTGAGCACTACCTAAATGTGAAACGTCAGCAGTCAAATGGTTAAAGATATTCAGATTCCAGTTGTACAAGGTGTCCTGGAAACAGTTGTACCGTGCTGTTGACAATGCATCACTTGTCTGATCTCCTCCTTATCTTTCTCTTTTTAACGTCTTATTTAAGTTTTGGGTACTTAAGACTAATGTCGGGGTGTAGTTGAAGATTGGTAATTAAAATGTTCACACTACCCACTGCATTTTAAAATAGCAGAATTGTCAAGAGAGAACTTTGAATGCTGTCATGCATCATTGATTTCAAAACCAGTACTGAAAAAAAAAAAAGACTTCTCAAACAAGGAAACAAGGACAACACTAAGAAATACAGAAATAGTTGTTTTGTGAAGAGTGGCCTTTTTGCCCTCCTGGCTGATGATTGATGATACAAAGAAACTAGGACACGTATAGAAAGAGCAGAAGGCATAGAGGGACTTTTAGATAAAAGATCCTTGTTTACGGATGCTGCCAGTTTCCTCTTGACTCCATTTAAATGTATGCTCTACTTGAGCCTATTATCTCATCTGGATTTTGGAGGTTTTTCACATTACACATGATTATGAAAGTTGAACAAATACAACACTCAGTGAATATAACTATTATTAAATAACTTACTCTGGTATTCAGCCAATTCTCATGTCATTGTTACATGTCCACTCCCTCAAAAATGGTCATTAATTTGCTGAATGTTCTCTCCTAAAAGTTAGCTGTATTATTGAATCTCAATATCTATTAGTTTGGGTTCAGTTTTAATTATGAGTGAAGTTTTAGGTTGATTCGTATTTCATCTGAACTAATTTAACCATCAGAAGCAAGTTAATTTTGTAACAAGCATTTGAAAGAAAATTCAGTATAACTTAAGCTATCCAACTTCACATGAATTAACTAATGTTGTAAGTCATTAGAGTAACTCTAGGTATATCCCATTCATTTTTGGTATATAGAGAGCTGACAGTCATATCCAACATCTGGTAAGCATTGTTACTAAGTAAGTCTTAGTTCCTTGGGTCACCACTTGTTGTTGATAAACAATTGTATGGAAAGAAACAGTGAGGTGGGCAACAGAAAAGTGTATGACAGCTGCAGCATAATACTGACTGTGTTAGGGTGAAATCCTGGGCCCGTTAATGTCAATGGCCCAATATCTGACAGATCAATGAGGACACCGTTGCACCAATTCAGCATCTTCATTCACAAAAGCAGATGCTTGCATCCACATGAAGCCAAGTTACAGGATCAGGGCCTTGCTTTGTACCCCACACAAATAAAATCTGCATTCTGACATATCCTTCAAAAAGAGAGCAAATATGATAAATAAAGACTGAAGCAAACACTAGTTGCGTCTCATTACTTCTTCATGTCTGTCTCTGACGCAGTGCTGTTTGGAATATATCTTCCATTTGATGTGTTTCTTCCTTTAAAGCATATATGAATGCCACCATATCATCTGCAGTTATACCTTAGATGCATTAATCAGAAGTATTGAGAATTGAGGGAAAAGCTCTTTACTCTTTCTCTCTTCTCATTGTTATTCAGCTTGGTGCACTGTTATCTCACAAAGGGGGCCTTAAGTTCCTTTCTGAACTGTTTAATTAGCGTTTCAATTTGAAATACGGAAATGAGTGAGCAAGCTGCACAGAATGCTGCATGATATGTTAAATTTAGCTCTTGCTTGTACTTGTTATATGCGAAACTGAAGACCATGAAGGCATTGGTGAAGTGCAGACCTTGGCCATCTGCTGTGTGATGGCTTAAATGGTAGAGCAAGTGGTGCAATTCCCAATGAACCCTCTGTATTGCAATTTATCTAACTGAAAATCAGGGCTGCCCGGGGGGGGGGGGGCCAAGTGGGGCAATTTGCCGCAGGCCCCGCAGGGGCCCCTACGAGAATATAATATTCTATAGTATTGCAACTTTTTTTTAATGGAAGGGCCCCCCCGAAATTGCTTTGCCCTGGGCCCCCTGAATCCTCTGGGCAGCCCTGCTGAAAATGGGCTTATTATTTAGGTGTCTTTCAAAGGCTTTATCAAGCTTACTTAATGTTTGTAAAGCCCCTTGAAATCTTCAGATGTAAGGTGCTATAGATGCACAAGTATGATTGCAGTGACTCTATTATCTGGTAGTGTCATGCAAGAATCTATATCCCTTCCACATGGGAATGAGATAGAGGGTCCCCTCTTTACATGGATCTGGTGCCTCACATAAAGTTAAATTGTACCATATAATAAAACTTCAATGTATTCTCTTAGAAAGTGATTTGAGTCGGATGTCAGTTTCACATCTTGAGTAAAAAAATCCCCTCTGTCTCCTCTCCTATCTTTCAATTTTTTTTTGGATTTTTCTTTATGTTCCCCACCCTCAGTCAATTATTAAAAACAAAGTTGATTTTCAAAGATGACTAGGAAAAAAAGTGAGAACAAATTATGGTAAAAGGAAAACAAAAAAAAGTTAAAGAAAAAAATTAAAATATAAAACGAGAGAAATCTTCAATTTTGAGAAAAGGCCATTTTTAAGATAAAGTTTTTCCATTTAGAAAATTTCAACCAGCTCTACTTTTAAGCTATTAGTGACAGCTACCCAACACCTATTTTTAAACAGAAAAAAAACAAACTATTGTTTTCTTTTTTAAAAGTAATTTTGTCTTTTGTATTTATTTATAGTGACAAAGCAATGACTTTCCCACTTCAGCCCTCCTTTCCATAACTGTCCTATTCAGTGACCTAAGGACTTATTCATTGACTGCCAATGTAATCAGTAATTGATCCCAGGTAATTATTCATATGTGCAGTAATGCTAAAACAGACTAGATCACCTGGTAAGAGATAGCATTTATTTAATGGCTCTGTCATATTACACAGCTCATTTACAAGATGGTATCTATCTATCATGTGACTGGGATCATTTTACATTGCCTCCCATGGCTACTGTTGCAATAGTCACTAAAACGTATTTGTGTACAAAGAATCAAAGTTACAATGTTACTAACGTTTGCATTTTTGAGTAATGGTTAGATGGTGTATTAAGGATAAATGGTTGTTCAAGTTATGAGGTGTAGAAGTGTGATAAATTTAATTTATGAGTTAGCTAACTGCAGTGTATGATTGATGCATCACTGTAAATAAAAGTAACAAGAACCATTTGATAGACAACGTAGCTGAGTCAGCCAGGTTCACTAACAATGTTTGCGTTATTTTGTTGCCCATCTAATTCTTAGCAGTTGCTAAATTTAGAACAGTGGCTGTGCTTTTAAGATGCCTGTCTCCTTAATATTTGGTTCTCAACCTACTTTTTTGGCAGTTTTCCTAGAAGTTACAAAGCCTACCAGAATTTCCCACACTAGCAAAACTTACTTCTAAAAGCATTTTAGAGAGAACATCTTTTTAAAAATCCAGTCCAGAACTTTGTTCAAACTTCAGCAGCACTTTCTCGGAGTTTATTTGCATATTGGGTCATGCAATTCCCAGCAGAACCATCTACTGTGGAGCACACTGCAACAGCAAGAAAACCAGGAAAAAGTGTTTAGTTTTGTGAATTGTCCATACCTGGCATGTATGAAGTTCCACTAGCTACAAATAAGTACACACAGTGGTCAGACTGAATTGGGACACCAGATTGGCAATTACTCTGATGTCTCCATCAGCTTCGACAGAATAAAAGGTCTCACTTAAAAAAAAATCTGTTTGAACCCTTATGATTAGGAAGGTCTTTTGTCAAGCATGAGCTGACCCATTACAGCATGATTGCAATGGAGAATATAGACAGGACATTTCAGTCTCCTATAAAAAGACTAAAGCTCATTGAGGACTTCACTAGTACTCTATACTCATGTCAAAGTCTCATCTATGTTACACCTTGTAACTGTTGCAATTAGGAGAAAGGACAACTGTGTTTTATCTATGTCCCTTGAGTCACTGGTAGCACCCTAAAACTAGAAACAGAAACAACTGGTAAAGGTCAGACTTTGGGTGAGGTGATGCTAACCCTGCTCCAGAATGTTAAAAATGTCAACAGCCAGGGAAGCCACGATCATTACCAAGGATAGGAGAAAATGTGCACAAACCCTCTCATGTAGTCAAGAGCTTCAAAGAGTGACTCTCAGGAGAAGAAAATGGCAGCAAGGGAAATTTTCCCCTTTCAGCATTTGTTCCATATGAAAGAACAGTGCAGATTATACAAAAGAAAAAGAATCATGCTAGTTACTATAGTTCTCACCTTCTTAAAAGAGCACAAAGGTTCTAAGTTACCTTTTAAAATACTAAGTTCAGTTTAGACACAAGGCCAGGTTTTCTGTTGCACCTGGGATCTGCTCAGTGTAGCAGTGAGGGAATAGACATGGAGTTGGTTACAATTTCCCAATTCTCTGCCCTAACCTGGTGGCTGTTCTTCACAGACCAACTACCAATGGTCCCCAAGGAAGTAAATGTCAGCCCAGCAAATGCTCCAGCCTTGCCTCTCCTTTCCCCCTGTGCTAGGACTACAGGGAAGGAAGGCCAACAGCATAAGTGTATCATAGAATCATAGAATATCAGGATTGGAAGGGACCTCAGGAGGTCATCTAGTCCAACCCCCTGCTCAAAGCAGGACCAAACCCCAACTAAATCATCCCAGCCAGGGCTTCGTCAAGCCTGATCTTAAAAACCTCTAAGGAAGGAGATTCCACCACCTCCCTAGGTAACCCATGCCAGTGCTTCACCACCCTCCTAGTGAAAAAGTTTTTCCTAATATCCAACCTAAATCTCCCCCACTGCAACTTGAGCCCATTACTCCTTGTTCTGCATCTGGTACCACTGAGAACAGTCTAGATCCATCCTCTTTGGAACCCCCTTTCAGGTAGTTGAAAGAAGCTATCAAATCCCCCCTCATTCTTCTCTTCTGCAGACTGGAAAAGGAGCTTGTTGCCTTCAGAAAATTTCAATTCAGAATGGCTGCCTTGGTACCTTGCAGGAATTGTCGTTTGGGTGCCTCATGCTTGCACTGTCCCTTATAGGCTGGGCTCCTTGGTTAGACTAGTGGAGACCAGCATAACAAGAACCAGTGACTGGAAGCTGAAATTCAAACTAGAATTTAGGTATAGTTTCTTCTTTTTCTTTTTTAAGGACAGTGACAGTTATTAATCATGGGAACAAGCTACCAAGGGAAGTGGTGGGTTCTCCATCTCTTGCTGTCTTCAGATCAAGTCTGGATGCCTTTCTGGAAGTCATTTTTCAGTCAGACAAGTTATATGACTCAGTACGGGGTACCTGGATGAAATGTAATGGCCTGTGATATACAGGAAGTCAGTCTAGATGCTCCACTGGTCCCTGCTGGCCTTAGCCTTAAACTCTACGAATACTGTATGATGGCCTAAAGTCTTATCATGGTGAGGGCAGACAATTGCATCACACCCCTAGTGGGAGTGTATCATAGGCAATGTAGTCCAGCTGGGGAGACCAGCCCATAAGAGAGAATGGTGTCATTAGGAAACTGAACTGCAGCTCTCATGAGGCAAGGCAGTGGGGTACCTGAATTGAAATATTTTTATTTTCAGGAGTTTACTGTGACAACACATTCATGCTATCCTTGGAAAGTAGACACTTTTTGTGAAGTTTCATTTAGTCAAAAATCCAATTAAGAAATGTTTTGGCAAGCCCTACATAGGAACAATGCTTCACCTGCTGAGGTCCCCCAACTGGTCGGAAGAACCACAGTTAGGGAGTTACAGGCAGTTCGTCTTCTATTTGAACCACCTGCACAGTACAGGGCTGAGAATCTGGCTTGTTTCCCCACCACCAACCTCCAAAGGAGTAGAGTTTCATTCTGTAAGATTTGCAAGGTAAATACCAAACCTTGGAAGAATGAAGTCAGTGATCAGAGCTGAACTCCACTTCATTACTCGATTTCTGGGAAGTTCAGATAAGCTGTAATCACTTAAGCCTCTGCAGCACTTTCAATTACTTGTAAATCTAATTCCCATAATTTGTTTTATTTCTAATTTTGTTGCAAATAACATAGAAGTTTCAATATGCATTCCATTTAGTGATATATAATTAATTTCCATTATTAGATTGTAGCATAAAGTAAACACACTCTGAAATGGCTGTGTTTTATACCACTAGCAAGCTGCATAAAAGAGCAATGTATGGTAAGATCTTTAGGTATTGTACATGCTAATGGAGAGTCTCACTTGGTTTAGATCTGTTTTTCAGATAGAGTAAACTGCTTTTCTGACAGGACTTAGTCCTTGCAGAAAGCTTGTTATTAAAGCATCTCCTGTAAATCATGGACATCTCAGAGCAAGGCCACTTCACCTACTCCACAGTGACTCATACTATCTAGTTAGAGATATATTAACAGGAAATTGTTCCATTCATTTGTTATTCTTGACAAAAAGAAAATGCCCTGTTCCACAATATTTTATTATCTGGGAATTGTTAAGAGTGAATAATTCTGAAGATGATTCATTAATTTTTTCATATTGCAAATAGCCTGACTTTGTTAAGACTTTGTCTAAGGCCTTTCACTCACACGTGCAGTGGTTTGCCCAGGTTACAGTGATTAAACCTTACCTTTAAGACATGCAAGAGTAATAAAAAACATTACTAGGCTAAGCATAAATGTAACAATGCAGAAACCAAAGTAATAGGGAATGTGTTTGACTGATGAAGAAAACAACAAACACCATTCCTAGGACAGCGTTCCCTTTTTACACATTGTAGGTAGCATAGATTGTGACATCTATGTTAAGATCGCCCATCACTTCCCATTATAAGACCCAGTTTTCAATTATTTATAACTTTGTCAAACTTAAGTCATTTGGGCTGAAATTTGTCATGCTGGGTGTCTGCCTCGGACAGAGGTTTTGGGGATGCCATAAGCAAAAATGGTTCAATCATTTCTCAGAACAAGGTTAGGGAAAAATAGGTTTTGTCCATGTGTAATGTCTTTGTCAGGTTGTATATATACAGTATGGAATTGTAAGCTTTACTTGAAGAATGCAGTAAAACAGCATTATAACAGAAGTGCCTTTACTTTTTAGGATTATTTTGGAGTCTACGCTGAGTTCTTATATCCTTTTAGACACACATGTTCTTTAACCATCACATCCTAATTCTGTTAAAAACCACCTGGAAAGTTATGTACCTCTATGGCTGGGTGCCATCCCATAGCACATCCACCCATGGCATGGCCCTGCAGGCATCTCATCCCCAGTTCCCTTCTGGATCTCTCAATAACATATTCATAGTCCAGAGCACATTTCCTTTCCTGGGGTATAATTTATTAAGCCTTTATATAATATAGTCTCCAACGGCTCTTCAGGCCCAATCCCTCCCCGTTAGGGCTTCCAACTCACTCCTTCAGGCTTCAGGATCCCAGGTAACCTCCTGTTCCCTCTGGGCCAAGGACTTCTGACAGTCCCATTGTAGCCCCTGGCCTCTCTGAAGAGTCTCTCTCTCCAGTCTCCTTCTGCCCTGATCCAGGAACACAACTCTTTCCCCTTAGATCAGGGCCTGTGATTCAGGCAGGCTGCAGTCCTAAACCATGGTCTCCCAGCGGACCCCTTGAAATTACATGTATCCATTCCACCTAGACTGGCAGTAAAGACTTTCAAACAAACAGAATTCAAAACACCACCTTCATGAAAAAGCCCTTTCCTCTCAGACATCTCTGCTGGGGTGTAGTTGTCCAATCATCCTTACCACTTAGAGGCCACCTCAGTCATTTCCCCCTGGACTGGTAGAGAGAGAAGCAGTCCTCCTCCTGCTAGTCCCATTAAGAGGGAAGAAGCAGCTTATATGTGGCCCTCCTTCTCAGAACTTGGCCTAGTTGGCTGAGAGAGAGGGGTGTCTTGTCCGACTTTACACTACAAGGCTCCTGCTGTCAGGTCCTTAAATAAACAGTAGCCTCCACTCCACTCCCTGTCATCTCTGACGCTAGCTATTACCTCAAGACCACTTCCTCTCTCCCAGCATCTGCTTCTACCATTCCCTACACCCTTGTCTGCTCCAGAATTCCTGGAACCTTGAAGGGCCTGTGTCATAGAACAGGGTAGCTCTGGTCCCTACTACTTCTTAAAGGAGACAGACCACTTTATCTTAAAAGACTCACTGGTTTGATTAAGAAAGTTCCCCACTTTAGTCTCTTATATTCTCCCTTCTCTACTGAAGTTATTTTGGAGAAATACTTCCACCTGTGGGAGGCCCAAAATACAGTGGAACCACTTCACACCAATGTCAGGCCATGAAGAACAACTTTGCAGTTCACTGTGGAACCAGGCCTCATGGCAGACCATTTTGTAAGAGCAGACATGGGCTTTTGGCATCCTGCAGGCTAACGGGTGGCCCATGGACCAAAGAAAAAACTGCAGACCAGTTACACAGGTGTCACATGCTTTGTGTATTGAATAGGGGAGGAATCTGTCCTCCTCCACCCCATACTGGTCTTCATTGCAAAACTTGTTGAGTCAGATTTTGTAATGAAATTTACTTGTAATGCTTAAGAACCAGTCATGAATCACACCTCTAGGACTTACCCATAATGGAAAGCTGGGTGCTTTTGAGGTCACATGGCTTTAATGCAAGATCCTTGAGACTGTGAGGATATACAATATATCACTGCAGGGCCATGTGAGGCTCCTTTGCTTCGTACCCGTTTTATGCAGGGGTTGAAAATTAATCAACAAGCAATCTGTCTTCCATAGAATAGCAATTTCAGCCCCTTAAGCAAAAGTAAAAAGCACTGAGGATCAAATGTCTGTGATAATCCCCATTAAGCTCTCTTTAAAAAAAAAAAATCAAAGGCTTTTTCAGTTAGAACCTTTCCATTATTAAGTCATGAGATCATTTTCAACAACGCTCACATCCTTAATGTAGTCTACTGTTAATAGCCATCTGACTTGTTCATCTTTAGTCTAAACTTATGCCATGTCTACACTACAGGGACTGTAGTGGCATAGCTACAGCGCTGTAGCTATGCTGGCATAACCCTGTAGAGTAGATGCAGCCTCTACCGATGGAAGGGTTTCCCCCCATTGCTGTGATCAGTTGTTCTCCATGTCCAGTGATGGTAGGACAAGAAGTAATGGGCTTAATCTTCAGCAAGGGAGATATAGGAGAAAGTTTTCTAACTTTACAGGTAAAGTTTTGGAATAGGCTTCCAAGGGAGCATGTGGAATCCCCATCACTGGAGGTTTTTAAGGACAAACGCCTGTCAGGGATGCTCTAGGTTTATGTGGTCCTGCCACAGTGCAGGGGGCTGGACTTGATGACTTTGGGGTCCCTTCCAGCCCTATGTTTCTATGATTTTCTCTCAGCAGATTGGGAAGGGCCTATTTCAATTGACTCTTGTGGTGGGTCCATTGTTTCTTTTTTTGCTCTCTAAGCCTTTGCTTCTATAATTGTGTTTCCAGCTGGGGAGGTAGTCAAGCTGGAGTTCTGTCTCCCTATACTTCCTCAGATGGTCCTTAAGGATAACTTCGGGCTTAATCCTGGGAGGCAACTCTATACATCATTTCATTTATTCATGATGCTACTGTTCAGTGTCTCTTCCAAGATTTATCCAGTTTAGGACTCCAATCCTACCTTTTCTTCTCCTAGACAAGGTCCCATCTTTAAAGGATTATCCTAGGCCAGAATTTACCAGATCAACTGGTTCATATTTTGCTGCTGTGGTTATCTTCTGACTACTATCTGTTTGTCCAAGACCTTCAGCAAACAAACATGAATCTATTCCCACTTCAGGTCCACAATTACTTTAGCAGCTAAAGTTTCTCTCTTTATACCGTGTCTCAAACCAAGTCTCAACCATTCCCCCACTCTTCCCCTTCTGGAAAGCTACCACACCATATAGCTGTCATCATGGTTTCAGCCTCTAGCAGCCTGGGCTCATACTTGTTGCACTAAAAATAGCTATGTGAACATTGTGGTATTGGTGGAGGCTTGGGCTAGCTACCTGAGCTTGGATCCAGGAGGTTGGGTGAGCTTGAGCTCAGGTGGCTTGAGCCTCTGTCAGTGCCCCAATGTTCACACTGCTATTTTTAGCAAGGCCCTGCTAGCACGAGACTGTCTACTCAGGTTGGGAAGCTTGCTCCCAGCTGCAGAGTAGACATACTGCAGGAGAACTTGTTCACTACAAACAAATCATCCCCAAATTATTTGTTTCACATATGCCAGAACTTTAAAGGAAATTTCCACAGACAGAATATGCAAGACACCTTTCCTGAAATTAACCACAGTTATTAGCAATAATGAAATCTAGGCTCATAGTGAATGAGCTCAATCTTAATTGCTCCAGTTCTAGAGGTGCAATATTAAACTCAACTTTTCCCCATGTTTGGATGGGTGAATGTTCCTCAATCACTTTCTCCCTTTGAGACCAGTTAAGAGTTTAGAATCAAGGGGTTTGATCTTGCAAGCTCTAATTTTTATGAACTATTTTGGGCTGCACTGGTAATCTGCATAGAAGGGGCAGTGTTGAATTACTAAATTACAAATCATGAACTTGCTGAATAAATTTTTTTTTCACTGAGATTGGTAACAAGGAAATGGAAATAGTCAGGACAGAAGGACTGGTTCGAAATACAATATTTTTAATAGTTTTCCAGAAGATATGAGAAAGTTCTCAGATTGTTACAATAGGCAGTAAAAATAAACCAAAACTAATCTTACTAAGATACCTTGTTTTACATTATAATTTTATATTTGTGGAGTTATACAACCAAGAAGAAAACAAGGTATCGGGGTTGTGCTAGCTAGTCTATATATCTGGGAATTTACTAGCACAATCTAAAAAGACAATATGGAGCATAGGATGTACTGGTTGAGATTAAAGCACTTGACAGCAGAGTACAGGGAAATGAGTCAGTAGGTTTTCATTGATTTTGCAATGACTTCCATTGTTAAGGAAGGTGAATGATTTCAGAGTCAGGTATAAGAAGCGTTTGTGAAAAAAATGTAGTAAATATAAAGAGATTTGTCCAAGCTACTAAATTTGATTGATCGATTTTAGGTACTAATACAGCCCATATTACCTTAGTATTTGAGCAGCTGTTAGTCTTTAATAAATTTATTTTCATAAGACCTCTGTGAGATAGGTGGGGAAGGAGAACTATTATCCCCTTTTTATAGCTGGGGAACGGAGGCACTGAGTGGCAAAGTGACTTGCCCTAACTCACACAGGGAGTCTGTGGAGGAGCAGGTCTCAAAATCCTAGACTAGTGTCCTCCTAACCACTGGACTATCCTTCCTCAGGTTTGGGTCTAGTAGTTTGTCCTTGGTAGGTATGACTGGATCAAGACCTAAAAGTTTTCTGGAATACTTTACTTGCCATTATATTCTGAACCATAGAATATCAGGGTTGGAAGGGACCTCAGGAGGTCATCTAGTCCAACCCCCTGCACAAAGCAGGACCAATCCCCAACTAAATCATCCCAGCCAGGGCTTCGTCAAGCCTGACCTTAAAAAGCTCTAAGGAAGGAGATTCAACCACCTCCCTCAGGAACCCATTCTGGTGCTTCACCACCCTCCTAGTGAAAAAGTTTTTCTTAATATCCAACCTAAACCTCCCCCACTGCAACTTGAGACTGTTACTCCTTGTTCTGTCATCTGGTACCACTGAGAACAGTCTAGATCCATCCTCTTTGGAACTCCCTTTCAGGTAGTTGAAAGCAGCTATCAAATCCCTCCTCATTCTTCTCTTCTGCAGAATAAACAATCCCAGTTCCCTCAGCCTCTCCTCATAAGTCATGTGCTCCAGCCCCCTCATCATTTTTGTTGTGCTCCACTGGACTCTTTCCAATTTTTCCACATAGGCACCAACTCAGTGGGAGCTCCAGCCCTGGAGCACCCATGGAAAAGAATGGTGGGTGCTTGAGCACCCACTGGCAGCCCCCCTATCAGCTCCGAACCCTCCCCCCCAGCATCTCCTACCCGCTGACAATCCCGCCTCCCCTCCCTACCAGCGCTTCCCGCCTGCAATAATCAGCTGTTCCGTGGCATGCAGGAGGCGCTGGTGGGGGGAGGGGGCAGAATGGGGCAGGAAGGGGCGGGGTGGAGACAGGGCCTTGAGGGAAGGGGTGGAGCCGAGACAGAACCTGGGGTGGAGCTGGGGAGGAGCAACCCCCCCCCAGCACATTAGAAATTCAGGGACTCTTATGAACTCACTTGCAATCAGGAGTTGAAGATAATAATTAAGTGAATCAGTTCAGACAGAACACCATGACTTGTTTCAAATTATTTCCTTTTATTTCCACAGGAATTTCAGTGAAATCTGTTAATCAGATGTTTTGTGAGCATGGACCAATGAGGAAAGGCACAAGGTTATTTAGCAAATCGCCAAAAAGATGTCACTTTACTGAGTTGAATTTAGAGGAGCACCTTAGGGCAACAGGTCCTGGCAATGGCTCAAAGGAGGAGAACAGCAGTTCCTTTGCTGTCTTTTAAATCCACAAGACCCAGAATGGCAAACTTTGACAATGTTACACCATCACCATTTCAATCTTCTCAAACAGTTCTAAGTTCCTGCCACTATCTGAGCATCCCACCGAGTTTGTTTGCCTTTTATCAGCCTTTCAGGCAGTGAACATCTTAACTACAGATTGCATCTTGTAGAACAAGCACAGTGTGGGCTCTTAAACTAATAACACCATCACTGTCTGCCCCCCTCTTTTAGGGAGCTGAGTGTCTTTAATATACCCAGATGGGGCCAGCTAAACCCAAAGTCTAGACAGACCTAAAGTTTGGCAGAAATACTGGGCTGGGAAGTGTCCACGTCTTTCAGTAACAGATATGGGAATGTCTGCAGTACATTTTTCATTAGCATAGAATGATAGTTTGATACCTCATCCCAGGAAAAGGTATATTCTCTAATTCCCAAACATGAAATTGGGAGATTAGGTGACCTCTACCCCACAGTGATCTTAATCCCAATGTGGGATTAATCCTACTGCCTACATCTTGATATACTGCCCAATATTGTGATCCCATGAATCAAAGAGACATGACAGTTGGAACCGAAGAGCTGACATATACGCTAACAGCTAACAAGCATATATTCTGTTGCCATGTGGCAGGGCATCCAATCTCACAATCCAGGTTGCAAAGCAAATTCATTTTTAGCTGCAGTTTTGAAAACTATTTTGTACCCTTTCATGGAGCGTGTCACTCACCACTGGACTGGCACCTCCTGATCGCCATTTTGGGGATTAGCTCAAGGCTGATGTCCCCGTCTGTGGTCTGCACATTATCACTTGATCTCTGCAGTTTGCCTGCAATCCCTCTCTCAGCCTCTGGAATCACAGCATCCTCTTTGTGACTCAGCCCTCCAGCTGTGTCGCTGTCTGTGTTCCCACCTTCTAGTCCTGCCACTTCCGCAATGGCGACTTCAGTAATTTGTCCTGCCGCTTCCCCAGTGGTGAATGTTGGGGACCTAGGCCCGCCCACTACTCCAGGACCCAGCCAAGGGACCCTGTGGATCACAGCCTCCTGCTGCACCTCAAATTCCTTTCCCTGTTGCTGTGTCTCCCTGGGCCACTTCCCCATGGCCCTAGTACCTTCTTTGCCCTTCCTTAGGGCCTGTCACTACCCAGTCTCAGCAGCCAGTCAGGAGCTCCTCTTGCTACCCAGGTCCCTGCCAGCAGTAGCTCTGTCCAAGGTGCTGGAGGTCTCGCAGCCTGCTAGAGACACAGTCCTTTCTCTTCAAGCTCCCTCTCCTATTGACTGCTTTTTGCGCAGCCTCCCTAGGGGTCTTTAACCCTTATTTGCCAATGTGGGATAGACACCCCATCACATATCCTAACATGTTGAAATTAGACTGTTATTCATAGCCATTTGGCCTTGCTCATTAATTAAAGTATCTACCATAACTACAAATGAAACTCAATATAAAAGGTCTAACCATTATTATTAGTAGTATTGCTGTAGTACCTAGGAGTCCAGGCATGGATCAGGACCCCTTGTGCTAGGTGGTGTACAAATACAGAATAAAAAGACAGTCATTGTCCCCAAAAGCTTACAATCTAAGTATCAGACAAGAAACAACAGATGGATACAGGCAGATGAGGGAGTAAAAAAAAATATATTAACAATTGTTATTGTTGTTGAAGATCAGGTCTAATCATTCTTATTTCTAGAAAACTTATTGAATCACTCTACTGCTCAAAATATGTTCCCTTTATTAATTGTAGATCTTAATACCAAGACCCTTTTACTCTTTCAACAAGCATAGAAAATAATTAGAGTGTGAAGGGTGGCAGGGGAATGAAAATAGACAAAACCTACATCATCCTGGATATAGTTTATACCTTTGTAAAAGAGGACTGGTATTTAATTTCAAGCAGATGAAAAAAGTACTAGCACATGTTTTTCATATACAAGAACCCTTTTCATTCCATACTGCAAGTCTTTGCTTTCCAGGGATTCCTTCACATTATTCTCCCTTTGGGCCCTTTAAAACTACAATTCCTTTTGTTACTTTCACCTGAAATTGGCTATGGTGCAGTGACTTGGTTTTGGCTGCTTATACAGGTGCTGCCCACAGAGATAATGACCATGGTTGCCCTTAGAACACACCTTTCCACTTTTAGGCAATGGAAACACCTAATTCAGTCAGGGCAAAAGCCACTCCTGAAGCAAGGCTTTCAGGCTATTTTTTTTATTTTTGTAAGTTAACTTAGCCAAGAGCTGGAAAAGTAATCACAGAGCCCTATAGTTAACGGCATTTAACCACAGAGGCGGTGGCAGTTAGACACTTATAGTACTTCAGGTGCCCACAAGAGACCCAGGAAGGCCATTTGTCATAAGTAATATGCAAGTAGAATATGGACGCTAGGAACTCTGTACAACACCAGTACACTGAAGACAATGGTACTGCTCCAAGAAGAGCCAATTAAGCCAGTTTCAATGTTGGCAGCAATAATTTGAAAGGTTGACTCATGAGACTATGCCAGGATATGCAATTTCATTGGACGTTACTTTGTTTCCCATGGCTGGGGCTATGTTTTAGGGTTCTTTTTAATACTCTCAGCTTTAACTTTTCAATAACAGCACAGGATGTTAACCCACCTTTACTTACTAAGTGCACAGGAAAAGAAAATAAGCTCCGCTTCTTAATGATCTTCTGAATTATGAACATGTAATTGAAGCTGCAATCAAAACATTTTCAGCTTATTTACAAAGAGATGAGTTTTGTCAAGTCAGTTTCTCAAAGTGAACGCAGACACACAGAGAAAAACCCAGGTAAGAGAAGACAGGAGCAGGGAAAGGAAAAGGATAATGGGTGCTCCTTTTGTGATCTAGTGGTAGATTGGTAGGGACGTACTGTCAGCTTCAGGCTGGAGTCAGGACCGATACTGAGGCAGAAACCAAAGCTAGGATATGTTGGTAAAACCTTAGAAACAACATGGATTGAAGTTTAAGAGCACTGACACTTATTTAAATACATACATATTGGAGCAGAAATGTAAAGAAAGGGACAGTCATAAAGAAAACTAAAAACCAACAAAAAGCAAAGAACAGCTCTTTTTCCTTCCAGGTTACTATGGGTTTTAGACTTCTAAATCCATGGAAAATGCTTAGGCTTTTCACAGCAGTCTTTCCAGAGTTATCAAGTAGCTTTTCTGATCCAAGTAAACAAGGATACCTTGAACAATCTGAAAACCTGCCTCTTATAGCAACCCTAGATCATCAGAAAAAGCCCAGTTCTCAAAAAGAGGACCATAAATGTTCCAATATAAACCAGGTTCTTATAAGTATGACCTTGGTTAGATGCTTTTAGATCTTCCCAAGTCATTCGAAGATCTTAAATCTGTTAGTTTCTCTCCTGTAAGTAGGTCAGGCTTAATCTCGTCACAACAGCTAGCTAGCAAGTGGATGGAAGAGAACACATTTTAAAAACTGGTTCTGCTATGTGGGAGGATTTTTAAATGCATTAAAACAGTGGGGGTGTCCTATTATCCTGGTTTTCATTTCTTACAGAGTATAATATGCACATCCTTCTATTCTGCAATAGCTTGTAGCTCTCACTTAACTGAACATGCATAACTCTGCTTGTCCCTTTCCCACCCCATTCTCTTATTTTATGTTATATAAATATATAATATGTAATATATGTTGGGAAAATAACACAGCTGGGCACAGACTATCCAACAAATTCTTGGACTGCATTGCAGACAACTTTTTATTTCAGAAGGTTGAAAAAACTACTGGGGGGAAGCTGTTCTAGACTTGATTTTAAGAAATAGGGAGGAACTTGTTGAGAATTTGAAAGTAGAAGGCAGCTTGGATGAAAGTGATCATGAAATAATAGAGTTTGCAATTCTAAGGAAGGGTAGAAGGGAGAACAGCAAAATAGAGACAATGGATTTCAGGGAGGCAGATTTTGGTAAGCTCAGAGAGCTGATAGGTAAAGTCCCATGGGAATCAAGACTGAGGGGAAAAACAACTGAGGAGAGTTGGCAGTTTTTCAAAGGGACACTATTAAGGGCCCAAAAGCAACCTATTCCGCTGGTTAGGAAAGATAGAAAATGTGGCAAAAGACCACCTTGGCTTAACCACGAGATCTTGCATGATCTAAAAAATAAAAAGGAGTCATATAAAAAATGGAAACTAGGACAGATTACAAAGGATGAATATAGGCAAACAACACAGGAATGTAGGGGCAAGATTAGAAAGGCAAAGGCACAAACTGAGCTCAAACTAGCTATGGGAATAAAGGGAAACAAGAAGACTTTTTATCAACACATTAGAAGCAAGAGGAAGACCAAAGACAGGGTAGGCCCACTGCTCAGTGAAGAGGGAGAAACAGTAACAGGAAACTTGGAAATGGCAGAGATGCTTAATGACTTCTTTGTTTCGGTCTTCACCGAGAAGTCTGAAGGAATGTCTAACATAGTGAATACTAATGGGAAGGGGGTAGGTTTAGCAGATAAAATAAAAAAAGAACAAGTTAAAAATCACTTAGAAAAGTTAGATGCCTGCAAGTCACCAGGGCCTGATGAAATGCATCCTAGAATACTCAAGGAGCTAATAGAGGAGGTATCTGAGCCTCTAGCTATTATCTTTGGAAAATCATGGGAGACGGGAGAGATTCCAAAAGACTGGAAAAGGGCAAATATAGTGCCCATCTATAAAAAGGGAAATAAAAACAACCCAGGAAACTACAGACCAGTTAGTTTAACTTCTGTGCCAGGGAAGATAATGGAGCAAGTAATTAAGGAAATCATCTGCAAACACTTGGAAGGTGGTAAGGTGATAGGGAACAGCCAGCATGGATTTGTAAAGAACAAATCATGTCAAACCAATCTGATAGCTTTCTTTGATAGGATAACGAGTCTTGTGGATAAGGGAGAAGCTGTGGATGTGGTATACCTAGACTTTAGTAAGGCATTTGATATGGTCTCGCATTATATTCTTATTGATAAACTAGGCAAATACAATTTAGATGGGGCTACTATAAGGTGGGTGCATAACTGGCCGGATAACTGTACTCAGAGTTGTTATTAATGGTTCCCAATCCCAATCCTGGAAAGGCATAACGAGTGGGGTTCCGCAGGGGTCTGTTTTGGGACCGGCTCTGTTCAATATCTTCATTAATGACTTAGATATTGGCATAGAAAGTACGCTTATTAAGTTTGTGGATGATACCAAACTGGGAGGGATTGCAAGTGCTTTGGTGGACAGGGTCATAATTCAAAATGATCTGGACAAATTGGAGAAATGGTCTGAGTTAAACAGGATGAAGTTTAACAAAGACAAATGCAAAGTGCTCCACTTAGAAAGAAAAAAATCAGTTTCACACATACAGAATGGGAAGAGACTGTCTAGGAAGGAGTACGGCAGAAAGGGATCTAGGGGTTATTGTGGACCACAAGCTAAATATGAGTCAACAGAGTGATGCTGTTGCAAAAAAAGCAAACATGATTCTGGGATGTATTAACAGGTGTGTTGTGAGCAAGACACGAGAAGTCATTCTTCCGCTCTACTCTGCTCTGGTTAGGCCTCAGCTGGAGAATTGTGTCCAGTTCTGGGCACCACATTTCAAGAAAGATGTGGAGAAATTGGAGAGGGTCCAGAGAAGAGCAACAAGAATGATTAAAGGTATTGAGAACATGACTTATGAAGGAAGGCTGAAAGAATTGGGTTTGTTTAGTTTGGAAAAGAGCAGACTGAGAGGGGACATGATAGCAGTTTTCAGGTATCTAAAAGGGTGTCATAAGGAGGAGGGAGAAAACTTGTTCACCTTAGCTTCTAAGGATAGAACAAGAAGCAATGGCCTTATCTGCAGCAAGGGAGGTCTAGGTTGGACATTAGGAAAAAGTTTCTAACTGTCAGGGTGGTTAAACACTGGAATAAATTGCCTAGGGAGGTTGTGGAATCTCCATCTCTGGAGATATTTAAGAGTAGGTTAGATAAATGTTTATTAGGGATGGTCTAGACAGTATTTGGTCCTGCCATGCGGGCAGGGGACTGGACTCAATGATCTCTTGAGGTCCCCTCCAGTCCTAGAAACTATGACATTTATAGAACATATTTCATCTAAACCCCAGGTTATGTTTTCAGACAGTAAAAATGGCCTCTTCTGCACTTCACATATGTAAGATCTCTGCATTAAGGTATTATTGTCCTTGGATCTGAATTTCCCTGCTCTTGACAGTTTGTGATATTAGCATAGTGTTAGCTTTTAAAGCCAGGGTTATGATTCATTTTTTCAAAGTGGTTTATTCATGTTTATTACTTTCCTGAGGGTTAGCTATGGGCTGGGTTATATTTTTCTTTATAAGCATTTAGTGCTTGAGAATGATGCCAGGTTGACAGCTTGGCAATTAAAGTTCTCTATCTATAGCACACAGCAGTAGCACAAACCTTTGTATACTGCACACACCAATATGACTCAATGTAATCTTAAAGAAGAACACAGGTAGCTCAGCTTCCACATCCAACCAACCCTGGGCTTTTCTGAAACAGGCAAAAAAGGTACCAATAAGATCCAATTCTTTGATAGGGTCACCTGGCTCCTGGAGTAAAACCACAAACTCAGGCACTTGGTTACATGGTGATGAGAGTGGTATAAATCATACTGAGAGAGCTTTAATCTAGGTTACCAAGTAGTCATCACAAAATTGAATTTCAGTGCATATAGACCTGGTCTTGGATACAAGCTAGAGACCTAAAGGAGGCAGGCTCTCTATGTCATTAGTGATCTTCTACAACATACAATCCCGCCAATAGACATATTTGCATATTTTGCCCCTGCTTATATTTTTCCAAACCACTAGTGATTTTAGAGAATACATTGTATTGTTTTATCAAATAAAGTCATTCTGAAACAAAATCACAAAATCCATCAAAAACAACATGCCTTACTCAGCAGTCATCTGATGCAGTTATTTAATAATGATTAGTTAATTGTCTCCTTTGCAACTTATCCTGAGGCTATTTTAAATGTATATACTACATAGTCACATCCGACAAGCGTATAGTCTCTATTTTAAGAAGCAAGTATGTTGGGGGGTGGGGGGAGAACAGACTCAGTCTTGGAAGGGTCAGGGGTCATCAATTTTCCTCAGCAGCTTTCAGGTGACAACATATCAACATGTTATATTTTTTTTTCTTGCTCATGTAGGTTTTCAAAGCATCTCAAGAACACCAGTATATAGCAACTGAAATGTGTTTTCCTATTTACATACAGATTATTAGGCCAATGGAATTGAGAATAACTAGCCTGTAGTAAATAACATAACCACTTGTTATGTTATGTTATCTGCACTGCTAGTATCCAATGTCCTTGGAGAGGAAAACTGTACAGAGTAAATATGGCCTCTAATCATTTTGCTCACCATTTCAAAATAAATTGTGTGTACACCATCTCCCATGTTATGTGGAGATTTATGGCCTCATTTTTGATTGGTGGAGAATTCTATATAACAGCCTATCAGCTATTTTAGAATGGGAAACAGTTAACTGAGTTATGCTCAACAGTTAGAAGAAATCCTCTTAATTTATAAGATTAAAAACAAAATATTCTAATACTTATGTGACTCTACTATTATCTACGTGCCCGAAAACACCTAATATTATTACTTGATTTTTAAAATTTACTTAAGGAGCAAATTCATGTATTAATTAAAAAACACATTTTCTTGTTAGTTTCCCACTTCTTTTTGTATATTGCCTAAGATTTAGTGTTCCCAGTATTCTGTGTAGAGATGCTCTGCAAGTTTCTTTATATCAAACCAAATCTATGACAGCTTTTCAAATACCATAAGTGAAATCTTTTTCAAAGGAGTTTTACTTTACTGTGATTTTCCTTGTTTAGGCATGGCCCTGTGTATTTAGCAATACTATGGCTGAGGGATTTGCTGCAGAATCTGTCCTCTGCCATGGAAATGTAGGACAGAGTTTAAGCTTACATTTAAACATTGTTTCCTAGTGTACAGTTGCAAAGGAAATGAAGTAAGAGTGAAAGGAGGTAGTGTACTCTTCCTGAGTCTGCAGACAGCCCAAAGCAATAGCTCTGAGAGGGTATACTGCCTTCTTTCATCTCAATAAGTGTGAACCCTGGAACCTAATGACGATAGTTTAAAAACCAACATTGTTAACTATTTCGCTGCTGATCATTTTACCTAATGCACCTTCTGAATATAATGGAAGAGCAGTGCGGCAGCAGATGAGCTTCTAGTGACAATAAAGTCTCTCAATTTCAACTCACCTTCACCCCTGTTCACAAGGGAAAGAAGCAGTGCACTTCCACAGTTTCCTGGATGCCAAAACCCCAAATTATTTCCAATACCATGTAGGATCTTAGAAACCCCAGCAACCTCTATAATTATGCTTTTCCTCCCAGCTTGGTGTTATCTGCAAATTGCATTTACACTCCATTATCTAAGTCATTAATGAAAATACTGAATAGTGCCAGACCTAGGGCTGACCCCTGGATGACCCTCCTAGATACACCCTCCCAGTGTGACAGTGTACCATCAATAACCACTCTTTGAACACAGTTTTTCAAGCAGCTATGCACTCACCTTATAGTAATTTCATCTAGACCACATTTCCCTAGTTGAGAATGTCATATGGGACTGCGTCAAAAGGCTCACTAAAATCAAAATATCCCCCCATCCACTAGGCCAGTAACCCTGTCAAAGAAGGAAATGGGCTGCCCCCCTCTGAAACTCAAATTCAGGACCTTTAGTTTAGGAGACTGACATACTACCGACTGTGCTAATAAAGCACCTCTCCCCTTTTTCCTATGTCACTCTGGTTCTTTGTAAGAATACCTGTCCTCTATCAGGCCCCATCCAGGCTGTGAGTGAGACACAGGTGGGCTGGAGTAGTTCCCTGTCCACCTTGTGAAAGTGCGTCTTCACTAGCTCTTTTAATAAATCAAAATATACCTTGTGTCTGTCCCATGTTGAACTCCTGGTGGCAGATGCAATGATGCATTTATGGTGGAAGGCCCTTGGCTGTGGAGTTAATTCCTTCTTTCACGCTGCCAGAGTTTCAAATATGTTGGACACAGTGCAACATGCATTTGTTTACTCTGGCTTTTTCTTAATCTGACCCATTACAACAGGCAGGGAGGCAGTGTCTGCGGGGCGGGAGGGGGGGTGGAGAGAGGGGAAAGGGGGAGGGGAGGAATTGATTTGCCACAATTTTTGGAAAAAATTGTTTAAAATTTTTCTATTATACGCCCAAGTATCGTAATGATGGATGCAATAAAAGTAAAGTTGTGCATTACACAATTTAGGCACTGCAGTGTACCTGTGGCTATAATTTTTACTCAACACATCTCTGCCTATTTAAATATCCCAAGAATATTTTGCTGTTTCAAACAGATACAGGCCCAAGCCATAACTTCCCCTACGTTTTGGGGTGTTCAGACTTGGGATTTTAGATTGGAGCCCTCACTAGTTTCATTCTCCCTCCTCCACTTCCAGAACTGCATAAAAATCCTTCTTCTCGAACATAAACACATACATATGTGCATACGTGTGTGTGAAAAAATCCTACCAATCCAAATACTCGATTGCATGTGCTTCTTCCCTGGAAACTGGTACCAAATCAGCATCCTCAGGTGCATATTGCTTGGGCTGTCAGTCTTTTTCTTTCTCTCTCTCTCTCTCTCTCTCTCTTTTTTTTTTTTTTTTTTAGTCTTCAGCTGCTCAGGGGGAGGGCGGGGAATGCTTTCCACCCTGGGCAGCAAAGCACTTGGGACTGGCACTTCTGCTACCTCTTCATTTCTCCTCTCTCTTGGGTATAGATTCTGTTCATTTAGGTTCTCCAAGATGTAAAAGAAAAGACCCATTAACACAGAAAAGAGTGGGGAGCCAGGTGTCTGCCTACATCTTCAAAAGTAAATTAATAGTAAGAATGGGAAATGTACTGTACATGAAACAGGACATTTAGATCCAGCACATTTTTGTATAAGGGTATAGAACATTCTTCCTCAACAGGGCTGTAATGGAAAATTCCATCTTACTCTGACTGAAGACTAATGAAGATATTTATGATATTTACTTTTTACTGCCCCTCTCCACAAGATTCGTTTTCAGTGTAAGAACTGGTGAGCTGGTATCTGTTACATATTGCAGAGATATCCACGGGGATTTTAGAGGGTAAATTGAGTTAATGGATATAGTTCTTACACATTTCATAGGCTGGATTGTAGAAAAAAAATAAACAAATAAAGGAAACTTGTGTTAATTTATGACAACTGAGCCATTTTGTAGTAAAAAAATACCACAGATAATAGATTCAGTGTTTCTTTTTAGTCTTGATTAAGGCAATTTATGCAAACTGGGAACTTTTACAGATTGCCAGTGGGTAGACCTTGGCATCTGTGTAATTATGTGGGATCTCTGCAGACGTTTAAATACCAGTTGACTAGTTTTAAATAATGTCATTTAAATTAGGACAACTAGAGTACAAGGATTTTGTAGGCCAAAGAAAGAATTATGTTCTAAAATTGCCAGCACTATCCCAAATATTCACCAATCCTGAAAGCCTGTCTCCAACTATGTTATATAATGTATATATATAAAAAAGACATATTTTTACATTGCACAACTAATGAAAAAAATCCAAAGTCACTGGAGGCAAATTTGACCTAATGGATGCCTTCATTATCAGAAATAATTCATATTGACTTGTCTAGCTACTAGATTTTAGGTCCAAGAAAAGTAAGTTTTGTTGATCTGTTGTTTAAGTATTTCTTCGTGTGCAGCTGCCAGTTTCTGTGCTCTCATACTTTGTCAGAAAGAAATACAAATTACTTTTCTACAAGTCCTTGGACAATTTGCTTGGGTCTTCAATTCTTTCTGTTGGCCCTATCAGTATAAACCAGATCATCCTTAATATCTGATTACAATGCCTTTAATACTCTTTAAAAAAAGCAGCAGCACAGGTCATTCTCCCCTTCTCTCTGTGGTACACACATGGTGAAATCCTAGCTCTACTGAAGTCAGTGGCAAAAATTTTTTAATTTGGTTCTTGGATATTTCTACATTTGTTAGTGACCTGCTTAGTTTCTGTCAGTTGCTAGCGGTAATGGAAGATTATGTCAAAATAAAGCATGTTACAATATGCCATTGAAAACTGAGCATATGGTCAGTATAAATTCTTTTGTAAGTGATCCCAGATGTCATGATAAATAGAACCACTTATTTATTAAAGAAGACAGCTACCAGCTACAGACAGACAGACTTCCATGCAGCTCAACATCCAGCTCTGTCACCCTTGTTTACCAATGATCACACCCTGTCTGGAATTCGATACAGCACACAGCGACAGCTAAAAGCAGAATAATATACTGCAAATAAACATATCATTATACTGAGAGCTCTGCAGCATGTTAGGTGGTTCAGTGAAGTCCTAGGGCATGTCTACACAGCATTTTGGAGTGACACTCCCAGCCCAGATCAACACATTTGGGCTAGTGGGACTTGTAGCGCTCTAAAAATAACTATATAGACTGTTTTGAAGTTTGCAGCTCAGACTGGAGCTTGGGCTCTGAAGCCCACCCCCTCCTTAGGTTTCAAAGCCGCGCAGCTACAACTTCAAAGCATGGTCTACACCAGGGTGGGCAAACTTTTTGGCCCGAGGGCCACATCTGCGTATGTAAATTGTATGGTGGGTCATGAATGCTCACGAAATTGGGGTTTAAGGTATGGGAGGGGGTGCGGGCTCTGGCTGGGAGTGCAGGCTCTAGGGTGGGGCCAGAAATGAGGAGTTCAGGGTGCAGGAGGGGGATCTGGGCTGGGGCAGGGGATTGGAGTGTTTGTGGGGGGGGGTGAGGGCTCCGGCTGGGGGTACGGGCTCTGGGGTGGGGCTGGGGATGAGGTGTTAGGGGTGCAGGAGGGTGCTCTGGGCTGGGATCAAGGGGTTCAGAGGGCGGGAGGGGGTTCAGGGCTGGGACAGGAGGTTGGGGTGCAGGGGGGTGAGGGCTCCAGCTGGGGGTACAGGCTCTGGGGTGGGGCTGGGGATGAGGTGTAAGGGGTGCAGGAGGGTGCTCTGGGCTGGGATCAAGGGGTTTGGAGGGCAGGAGGGGGTTCAAGGCTGGGACAGGGCATTGGGGTGCAGCAGGAGGTCGGGGTGCAGGCTCCAGGTGGTGCTTAACTCAAGCAGCTCCCAGAAGCAGCGGCATGTCCCCCCTCCAGCTGCCCTGACCGCAGGCTCCGCCCCTGCATTTCCCATTGGCCATGGTTCCCGGAGCAGGGCAAGCCCCAAACCCGGCTTCGCAGTGGAAGCTCAAGGGCCAGATTAAAATGTCTGGAGGGCCGGATGCGGCCCCCGGGCTGTTGTTTGCCCACCCCTGGTCTACACAGCTATTTTTAGACCTCTAGTGCAAACTCCACTACACCTGAGTCTGTTGACCCAGGCTGGGAGACTCACTCCAAAATGCTGTGCAGACATACTCTTACTGATATTTTAGAAACCACCCACACCTAGTGTGTATCACGCAGTCTGGTGTGCTAAAGTAGCTGCTGCTACATTTATTCTTCTTCTGAGGGTTTGTCTACACTGCAGCTAGGAGTATGCTTCCCAGCATGGGTAGATAGATGCACTAGCTCTGCTCAAGCTAGTGCACTAAAATCAGCAGTGTAGCCGAGGATAGCATGGGCTACATTTCAGACTAGTTGATCGAATACGAACCCACCCGGATCCACAGGCTATGTACCGGGGCTGCTGCCCAGGCTACCCCCAACTATGCTGCTATTATTAGTGTGCTAGTTTGAGCAGAGCTAGTACATGTCTGTCTACCCATGCTGGGAAGCATGATCCCAGGTGCATTTTAGACCGAGTGAATTACTCTTAAAAAAAGCAGAGATGGTTGTTGCATAAAATTGGAACAAAGCAAAACTTTTCTGAGCACCTTCCAGGATTGTTCCTCTTTATTGAATGTCATATTTTGATCCTTTCTACAACCATTTTTATCTAGATAGTGAATTATAATTAATTTATTCCATTTACACATTACAGTTTGTGTTCCTCTGATGACTCAAGCTTAAAGTGCATCATAACTGTGCAGAATAAACTATAAAGGAAGAGATAAGAGATATTGTCCAACAGAAAATTATAAATGTCTGTACTACTTCTGGCTCCAGTATAAAATTTAGGGCACAATTTTTCAAGGAAATGCAGACTGCATTATTACTAACTCTTATATAAGCCCACAATTTATTTGTCTCCTGCTGGAAGAATATAATTTGTTTTACTTCCTTTTATACAGAGTAGGCGGTTGTAAGATGGTTGCCTATTCATCATTTGAGCAAATATTTTGTATCTTCTGGATTTGAATTGGGATTTAGTCACTACTTAATATTGGTTTTATCTATTGGTTGCATTAGAGCAGGGGCGGGCCAACTTTTTGGCCTGAGGGCCACATCTGGTTTCAGAAATTGTCTAGAGGGCCCCCCCCCGCTTCTCACCCCCATCCAACCCACCCTGTTCCATGATGGCCCCCAGGACCCCTGCCCCAACACCTCCCACCCGTCCCCTGACTACCCCCGGAACACCCACCCTTTACTGTCCCCCGCCACCCCATCCAACTCCCCTCCTTCCCGACTGACCCCTGGGACCCCTGCACCCATTCAACCCCCCCATTTCCTCCCTCTGACTGCCCCAACCCGACCCCTATCCACACCCCTGCCCCCTGACCACCACTCTGAACTCCCCTGCCCTCTATCCAAGCCCCCCTGCTCCCTGTCCCCTGACCGTCCCCGGAACCCCTGCCCCTGACTGCCCCCTGCCGCCCCATCCAACCCCCCCATCCTTCCTGACTGCCTCCTGGGACCATTGCACCCCCATTCCCCACTCTCTGCCCAGCCGCCCAGAGCATTGCACCGGCACCACGCTGAGGCTGCAGGGGAGAGGGGCTGGGGGCTAGCCTCCCGGACCAGGAGCTCAGGGGCCGGGCAGGAGGGTCCCACGGGCCGTAGTTTGCCCACCTCCACATTATAGTGATCCTGCCTGGGTTGGTTGAGTCACATTTATGGCCACATTACACCAAAGGATCTGATGCTGTATCTTTATTTACTTACACAAAAGATATAAAAAACACTAAACCTCCCCACACCCATCTGGGTAATTGGAAAAACAAAGTAACATGGGTTTCATAAACCAGAACAGGTCATTAAGGACAGTAATGTTGTTTCCTATGACATCATTTACAAAACCCAAGCACCTAAAAGCAAGTAAATGGATAAGGACATAATAAATTTCACACTGCACATGTAAACACACACATTTTTATCAAGTGATCAAGTACATATTCCTTTAGGTAACCTCTGTGGCTCACCCAATATTATTCTTGCACAAGTAATATCATTAAAAACACAAAACAAAACTTTTTTGAATGAGAATTATTGATTTTGTGTATAAACTGATAAGCTCCAAATGCAAGTCCACATACAAAATTTCAGCATAAATCGGTACATCATTTTCCTATCAAACTGCATATTGCACATTAGTCTCAATAGCAACTAGAAGCACTTGCTAAAATACGTTACTGTCAATTGATAAATATACATAAGTGATGCTTAAAGTACAATGAAATCAAGATAACAAAAAATTATAAAATACAACCCCAGGGACAAAGTTATGTTTTCTATGTTGTAATGAAATATATACTTCTTTATACTTTATACTCATTGGAGCTTGGGTTTTGTAAATGGTGCTATAAGTTACTACACTGTCATCAACCACACTGCAACCTAACTTGTTCTTTATAATGAAGTGTTTTGTTTTTGGAATATATATTTCAGTCAGTTATTTACTTGTGGACCATCTCCTATTGATTGAGTTTGGTGGGTGGGTGGGAAGAGGAAGGGATATTCTTTAGTGGGAAAGCTACTAAATGGCTCAAGTTATCTGTTTAGGATAACAATTACTAGTGTGCACACATTTTCCAAAAGGAAAACCTATTAGTTGAATTGATTTATAATTTGTTTAACAGAACTGTCTGTCCTCGTGTACACCCAGGCACTTTCCACTGAAATCAGTGACAAACACACAAACACAATCAAGGACAGAATGTGGATTTTAAGCATTTGGTCCCAGATCTCTTTATTTACGCAGGGTTGAAGGACTATCAGATGTCTTCTGATATTATCCCCTCCTCTTTTCTCCCTGGGATCCACAACTGGAGAGGGAAAATATGCATCACCCCCACTATCTTCAAACCTTTTGCAAAGCTTTACTTTCAGGTCCTTCACAGTCAAACCCCAACCTACCTGTCATCTCTCATTCACTACAGAGCTGTCAGTGCTCGCCTCTGACTGGCCCATGATGCCAGCCTCCAGTGCCAACTTATCAAATTTTCAAGCAAATGCCCTTATGCTTTCTCCCAATGTGCTCACAGTCTTGGAAGGTGCTCCCTGAAAACATTGGGAAAGCTACCTCATTATCCACCTGCAAATCCCTCCTCAAAACTCTCTTTCACCATGACTTCTATCCAAAAACTTAGCAATGGTTAGGCTGCTAGTGTACTGAGACCACAGCCTATCATGACTAATACTGTCTTATTGTTTCCATCTGTCTGCATTCATCTTTTGCCTTATACTTAGATTTTAAGCCTTTTGGGGGAGGGACTGTCTTTTTGTTCTGTGTACGTACATTGCCTATTACAATGGGATCCTGGGCAATGAGGGGGTGTCAGGGTTCCCTCCCCACTCTGAACTCTGGGGTATAGATGTGGGGACCCGCATGAAAGACCCCCTAAGCTTATTTCTACCAGCTTAGGTTAAAATCTTCCCCAAGGCACAAATCCTTCCTTGTCCTTGGATGAGTACTGCTGCCACCACCAAGGGAGTTAGACAAAGATTCAGGAAAAGGACCACTTGGAGTTCCTGTTTCCCCAAAATATCCCCCAAGCTCCTTCACCCCCTTTCCTGGGGAGGCTTGAGAATAATTTACCAACCAGATAGGTAAACAAGGTGAGCACAGACCAGACCGTTGGGTTTTTAGGACACTAAAAACCAATCAGATTCTTAAAAGAACAGAACTTTATTACAAAGAAAAAAAAAGTAAAAGAACACCTCTGTAAAATCAGGATGGAAGGTAATTTTACAGGGTAATAAGATTTAAAACACAGAGGATTCCCCTCTAGGCAAAACTTCAAAGTTACAAAAACAGGGATAAACCTCCCTCTTAGCACAGGGAAAATTCACAAGCTAAAATAAAAGATAATCTAATGCATTTCCTTGCTATTACTTACTATTTCTGTAATATTAGATGCATCATTTCAGTAGGAGCTGGATTACTTGCTTGGTCTCTCTCTTTGTCTCAGAGAGAGCACCCACACAGAGCACAAAGCAAAAACCTTCCCCCTTAGATTTGAAAGTATCTTCTTCCATTTTTGGTCCTTTTGGTCAGGTGTCAACCAGGTTATTTGAGCTTCTTAACCCTTTACAGGTAAAGGAGGGATTTTATGCTACCCTTAGCTGTATGTTCATGACAGGGGGAGTGCTAGGAGTTATGGTAATACAAATAAATAATAACTTCTGAGTTGGTGCCCTTTGATGCAGGAGACCTCTTCCGATCCTTTATGAGAGAGTTTCTGCAAAGGAAGTCCTGCAAGCAATCTCCACTGGAGCTTTGCTGACAAAGGCAGAGGAGGGCTGCAAGAGCCAACAGGCCATGCAAAGGCACAGCATGCATTCCAAGATGGACTTGAGTTCCATGGGGGGAGAAAACCCAAGAGGAAAATAGGAAGGAACTCCACAAGGAAAAGCTTGTGGTAGGCTTTGGCAGGTTTACCCCTGAAGACATCAATCTGGGCCACTTTTTGAACTAACAGGATTATTTACTTTTTTTTTTAAACTGTCCCAAAGTAATGGCTACTGAACTGTCTTGTGAGATGCATTTAGCACTGTGGGACCAGACAGATATGAAAAGGACATAGTATGAGGGAGGGAAAGAACTTGGAATTCAAGTTGTTTCACTTTGCATTGTCAATTGAGAAATGGGACCATTTCCATGAAACCCTTATCTCAGGCACTTGAATTGTTTGGCCTATTTTCAACTAAAGGAATTGTTATAACTCATAGTATCATCCATTTTAAAACATTATTATACATGTTCAAAGAGTTGATTTTGTCATAAAAGGTGATTTGATAATTTTGGAAGTAAGTTAAAAGTGGAAGGCTTTTCCCAGAAGCTGTGATTATGAGTGCCATAGGAATAAGTATGGATGGAATTTAAAAAAAAAACCCAAAGGGGTTGGTTACCTAACTCCATAGATGCTTTTGAAAATCCCACCCAATGTCAAATTCAGGATGACAAGGCCAGTGCATGTTTGACATTTTTTTTTTAAAGAGACAATGAAGCATTTCCAATGCATAGACAACCCAGTACCAATGTAGAAAGGTAGACTGTGTAAAAGAAACTTTTATTTGAATCTGGCTAGAAAGAAAAAGCTTCCTCCAATTTGTGTAAACACAAGCGTGGAGAATTTCCTCAGCTTTGTTTAGCTTAGGCCTTTGTGCATCTAGTCAAGCTTAATGAGGTTTAGGAGCCTAAATCTCATTTTCAAAGGGGATGTAGGCACTTAGTAGACTAAATCCCAGCCACTGTCTGGGATTTAGATTCCTAAGTGCCTATATCCCTTTTGAAAATGAGACTTGGACTCTTCAATCAGTTAGGCATTGCAATGCTATGTGAAGTAGACATAAATACCTTTAAAAATCTGGGCCTGTATGTTTTGTGAACTTGTTTCAGTGTTTATACACTGACTCATCACTATGCTTCCTGCATCCATCTGATTAAAGCATCACATAATGAACGGAATTAATAATGTGTTCATTAATGCAGTCTAGCATGTCTAATAATTAACCTTTAAGATAAATATTAAAAGGATGGTAAATTTTACAAGGAATGCAAGCCATGGTGGTCTCATTCAAGGCCAGGCTTACGGAAATAAATGCTATGGAAACAGTATAAGATAATTTTAAAAGTGACTTGTTTTTATTAGTTAAATTGAGCATCATTATAGTGGCATTGATTTTTCACCAGAACTCCTCATCGGTTTAAAGAAGAAATCTGCTTAAGAATCAGTAGCATGATATGGGCTTTTGGAAGTTATTTCTGTAAGGCAGAAGGTATAAATTCTGCTCACTTATATATATATATATAAGATTATTCCTCTGATTCATGTGACGTTACTCCAGCTTTACACCAGTGTAACCAAACAGAATTTGTCCCTCTATATTCTGATTTGCACTCTTCCTCTCCATACAATGCCAAAAACATAGAACTTCTTTTAAGACTTTGCAGTGACTGAGATTCACATTAGTTTTTAAGCTTTTTTTATTCCATACTCTGCATTAATCTGGAGGCAAATTTTCCCAGCAAACCCCCTCCAGCTTCACTCCCTTTTCTCCCAACCAAAACCACTCTCTTTGACCCAGCGTGGTAGGCTTCACTGTGCAGACCTGGAGTTAACCCCTCCTTTCCCAAGCCCCAAACAATCCTTTAGAAGACTTTGTGCTATCCCCATCCTGGTGCTTGTTCACACACATAACAATGCCTCTCACTGTACAGATAAGCTAGAGTGACAGAGGACGTGGGAAACTTCCCTACACCCCCCAAAGTACCTCTGTATGAACCAACCCTCGTGGCTAAGAGCACATGAGTATTTCTGGGTGCAGGTAAAGCTGTGGCCCTGTTCCCAGCTCCCCTCTCTCTCCAGCTCTCTAACAATATTGTCCAGATCCTAAACTGGTGTAAATTAGCCTAGTTTAATTAAAGTTAATACAATTTACTTCAGTGAAAATGGCCTGCAATCCCATTGACACTTGTGGAGGGTCTGGCTTATTATGGAGAGCTGGTAGGAAATTTGCTCTTAAATCAAAACATTTCTGTGGAAAATCATTCTTTCATTGTGAAAATTGAAATGAAATATTCATCTCAGGTCAATTCAACCTGAACTGGAATATTTCAGTTTTTTGAAACATTTCATTTAGAATCAGTTCATTAAAACATTAAACTGCATTTAATGGGGTCCAGATCCCGAACTGGCCATCTGGATGCTACATTAGTAATACAATTATCCTATAATAAGCAAGGGAATAGTAAATGGTTTCTCTACTTGAGAGATGAATTTAAAGTGTGATTCCTCCTACACAGCTTGATATTTAACAGAAATCTTAGGTGTCACATTTTCTCAGTTTTCCTAAAGCTTTAATTTATCAAGGTAAAACTAACCACCCTATGGCATTTTAAATTAGTCATTCACTAGAGTTATTCTATTGAATTATGTAATTCTAGGCATATTAAATTTTTGAGAGACTAATTTGACTAAACCACCCTGATTATAGTCATCTTCACAGTTAACTATTTCTCTCCCTAAAAATCATGTTATTTTATGCAAGCACATGTAAATGAAATGAGAATATGGGATATTTTATTGAGAGTACAATGTCCAGAAACCTATATTTTGGGGAACCAGGCTACATCTAAGTATAATCAAATATAATTTGATTTGTCCAGAACATTAAGTATATAGAAAACGTTGAGAGCTCCAAACCTCCTCTGAAGTCAGGATTCTTTTCCAATTATCAAACTAGATTTGACTAAATTTGTTCCCGGTCTATACCCTAGTCAGGTAAAACAAAAATATATTAGGGCACTTGGCATGCTCTTCCTATCTCTGCAGTACCTTAAACAAGTCACCAACAAGCAGCCTTATCCTCACACACAAATCTCAATAGCGGTGTAGAATTTTATTTTATTTAAAGCAAATTTTGTAATGTTGTATTATGCCATTGTGCGTTCGGCTCTACGGTGGCTACAGTTTCAAGCCTAACAGAGTGAAAGTTATCCTTGTTATTTGCTTTAAATTTAGAGTTTCTAGGAATATGTAAATACCAAAGATAGTGACCACACATACATTTCCAAGTACAAGGTCTAGTTTGTTTTATGAATTTTATTAAAGTTACAATTAAAGTTATGGTTACTCAGGCATATAGAAATGTTATTAAGACCTATGCACAAGTTACAAATATAGTTATACTTACATAATTAACAATATTCTTAAGGTCTGATGGCTGCCTTGCCAATTGATTATCAGTAGAGGAATGGTTCCTGCTGGAGTTTTCCCATAGTGAACTCAATTTTTCCAATTTGGGCACTCTCTTTTTATAATGTGACTTTAACTATATCTCATTAGAGTTTATGCACAGTGCACCCTGTGGTTAGGGCATGTGCAGTGCTGGCACTTCCATTAGGCGACCCTAGGCAGTCACCTAGGGCTGCAGGATTTGGGGGGCGGCATTTTGCCATCCTCGGTGGCAATTCGGCGGCGGGGGTCCTTCCGCTCCGCATCTTTGGGGCACTTCAGCAACGAGTCCTTCACTCGTTCCGGGACCCGCGGCCGAAGTGCCCCGAAGATGCGGAGCAGAAGGACCCCTGCCGCCAAATGCTCTGAGGAGGAGTGCTGCCACCTAGGGCGGCAAAAACCCTGGCGCCGCTCCTGGGCATGTGTTAGAAAAAAGTAACTACCAGGTATCTTGTAAGCAAAAAATTACTCCGTTAATTTTTCACAGTACCATTGGCACTTCTTTTTCAGTAATCTTGTGGCATTGGGTCATTCTTTGATCACTTACTTATGTCAAGCATTTCTTAAGCCTATGGCCTAGTATGGATAAGCTGACATCTTACAGGCCTCAGCTTGTAGGCCTGGCATTTCTGCCTCACTTATTTGGATACCTAATGCATACTTATTCCTTCTAATTACTAAATAATTTTATACTTTTATAATCCCAACCCATAAAACACACAATAAATGAATGATAAAATGAACCAATTGGCTACAGCTGGACAGATTCTGTTCCCCACTCCAGTCCAGTTAATAAGACACAACTGGTTAGGGCAGACATCCCGCTGTGCAATGACAGCATAGGGCCACCATAAGCAAGTCTCTGTTGCCTCCTTGACAAGCTCCGTTGTAAGGAAGATGCTGGAGGTAGGGCTCAGGGCAAAGCTGTAGCACATTGTACTACGGGGATTCTGGAGTGCCCTACAATCCAGAGGCATCCAGGGACGTGCCAGGGGCTTCTCTATGTTGTGCTGGAGGTGTTTTGGCCCCTGAAGCAGGCCAGAATCTGAAAGGCACAGAAACAGCACCAAGTCACCTGTGTTTGTTAGTCCAGGAGGCCCAGTACAGAATGTGCATCGGGGGTGAGGTGGGGGGGGGGCGGAGAGATAGAGAGAACGACGACAGGAAACGTTTGTTTTTTGGTGAGCTACTAAACAAACCTTTAAACCAGCAACATTAACTGTTATGAGGGTGTTTTATACAAGATAACTTGGTACTCAAGTGTGTAGCACTAGCCTGGGAGAGGCTTAAGTCCCTGCTTACTAATTGTCTAAAAAATTGACATATTCTATGCTGTGTGAGGGATTCTCCCCGTCTCAACACTGAAGTGGCACAGAGGGACTATGAAAGCCTATTAGCTGGCCAGGTGAGAATTCCTGCCCCCATAGGGCAGTCATTACTGCCTTGCACAACTCCCTTGCAAACACCTATATAAGGGGCATGCTGGGGGTGAGTGGCCTGAGAGAGACAGGTTCAAGTCCCTGCTCTGCCTGAGTCAGAGCAGAGTTTTTCATCCCCGATCACTCTGAATTAGGCAGAGCAGGGACTTGAACCTGTGTCTCTCAGTCCATAGCCCTAACCACCAGGCTAGAGAGAGAGCGAGAGACACTCCAGCTCTGACAAAATCAGTACATCTCTGTGAAGCATTTTGTCAAAAGTGTTCCAATCCACTCTAATGTCTACTATGAATAGATTTATTTATTGTTAGCATGACGAGAAATCTGTTGTTTTAACTAGGAAGGTGGCATTCAGTGTTCTCAGTGGCATATGTAGATGTCTAGAACTGTATTCTTGAATAATGATGAATGTTACTGAAGTTTCCCTAACAGTAAATAAGAATATAAAATCTTCAGAGTGAATTTTTTTTCAGGCAAGTTAACATACTAGAGACTTTGCAGAATCCTCTTTTTCTGGAGGAAACTGCTGCTATTTATAGTGAGAGGCCACTGAACAGTACAATGCTGGTACCATTTCAGTACAAGAGCCAGAGCCTATTAGACTGCATCCCTGTATTAGACATCAGATCAAGGCCTCCTTGTTCTGGACACTGTAAAAGACACCTGGGGGAGGCTCTATGCCGTGTGAGGGATTCTCCCTATCACAACGCTGAAGTGGCACAGAGGGACTATGAAAGCCCATTAGCTGGCCAGGTGAGAATTCCTGCCCCTTTCCCCACCCCACAATCATTTCATAGGGCAGCCATTACTGCCTTGCACAACCCCTTGGCAAACACCTGCATAAGGGGCATGCAGGGGGTGAGTGGAGAATCCCCATAGCTTATGCAGCAGATAGTTTCTTCTGTCTGTTGGCAGACCTGGAATAATCTCTGCCAGTTCACTCATCTGGAAAGCAACACACTCATTATTTTTAGACAATTAGTATGTTAGATACCCTGTCAGAAGAGCGGAAATACTAGGTCTCTAAGGTAGGAGCTAATAATGAGTATTGGAACACCTGCACAGCTGTCTGTGGGACATCAAATACAATGTTTGATACTTAGTGAATTATTTTTGCAAACAAGCCAGTGGAAAGGCTTAAATAGCAACATCTGCTAGTAGAATATAAATAGTTCTAATAAGGATTACTGATAAGTAAAGCTCAGAAGGCACTATTCAAATCAGAGTATTTTTCAAGTAATGTGTACAAAACCAAAAGAACAGGTATAGAAAATAAATTTATATTCCTAAAAAAATGTACCTGATTGATAATCTCCAGGCTGTAAAACCAATTATAGTTATTAATCAAATTGTGACTAACATGCAAAAAGACTCTTGACAGCATTTTTATTTTTAAATTGAATGCTACAGTACAAATATTCAGACTTGTATTTTTATTAAAAATCCTATATTAGAGAATAATAAGTTCCTTGAGAAAAAAAATAAGATTAAATTTCTGTTGTCATTGATACAAAGCCAGAGCTTCAATTACTACTTTTATCATTCAAACTCTTAAAAAATACTGAGTAAAATTTTCAAAAGTACTTAAGTGATTTAGGAGACTAAGGGCTTGTCTACCCTTAAAATGCTACAGCGGCACAAGTGCGCTGCTGTAGTGCTTCAGTGTAGATACTACCTATGCTGAAGGGAGGGGTTCCCCATTGATGTAGGCAATCTACCTCCCCAAGAGGGTGATGAAAGAATTCTTCTGTCAATCTAGTGCCGTCTACACAGGGATTTAGATCAGTTTAACAATGCTGCTCAGGGGTGTGGATTTTTCACACCCCTGACCAATGTTGTTAAACCAACCTAATTTTCTAGTGTAAACCAGGCCTTAGTCTTTGCTTTCAGAAGTGACTGAGGCTATGTCTACACTATAGCTTTTGTTGGCATAACTTATGTCACCCAGTGGTGTGAATAAACCACCTCCCTGAGCAACATAAGTTACACTGATATAAGTGCTGATGTGGACAGTGCTATGTCAGTGGGAGAGCTTCTCCCACCAACATAGCTACTGCCTCTCGCAGAGGTGGTTTTATTATACCATTGGCATAGAGGGTCTTCATCAGAAGTGCTGCAACAGCGCACTGCGCTGCACTGCTGTATGCGTAGACAAGCCCTTAGGCAAAAAGTCTTATTCAAAATCAGTGGGAATTAAGCTCCTCAGTGCCTGAACCACCTTTCAAAAGCACTTAACACCAATAGCAATCAATATTTTGAAAGTAAATAGATTTGACTTTATCTGTACTTGTGAATAGAGCTGGGAGGGAAACCATTTTCTGGTCCTTTTCATATTTTTTAGAGTTTGAATTTTTATTCTCATCCTGAAAAGTACAAATCTCAAAAATGTTCACAAACCAAAAACCAAAAAAATATTTTGTTTTGATTGTGACCTTTTCTTTTTTTAAATCACGTGTTTTTTTTGGTCTAACTGGCTTACATTTCAAAATGAAAAATCATTTGAAATGGAAAAAACTCGAATTTTCATTTAGAAAATGTCAAAATGGAACATTTTGACACTTGCAAAAAATTTCAAACTTTTTGCATCAGGAGATTCACTGAAACTATTTTATGAACAGTTTTAGTTTCAATGAATCAGCATTTTTCAATTTAAAATGTTTAGTCAAAAATTCCCAACCAATTTTACTTGTGAATACACATATTCATGGGCGTTTGTCGAGATTAAATAATTTGCCAAATTTCTACCTGGCCTCTTTCAGAATTGTCATCCTCTCTTGTTTTGGCCTTGGGTCTTATATTTTAATAGCTTTGGTGTTGGGTCATTATAATTTATCCTTTAAATTGATAAGTGAGTCGTTTAATTTAATGTCTTTTTCATATTTACATTGTTAATTTTTATTTTTGCACTTTGCTGAGTGGTTGGAAGCATCTTAACCATCATCTTATTTATTGTTCCTTAAAATGAATAAAAATTGTTTTTTTTTAGTGTAATGAAACGTGCAGGGGGAAGCAGTGGTGAAGGTACAGCTGTCTTTGCTTTTATCTGCTTCTATTCCATAAACAAGTAGAATATTAAGGCTACACTAGTTTTTTTCACCATTATAATTATTATTGCAAATAACTAACACTGTTTGTACCAATCCACTGCACTGAGTATACAGAAGAATTATTGAAACTCTTGTCAAGTCTTATAAACTAAGCAACACTGGATCTGGAGTGGTCAGCACTTGGATGGGAACTTTTCCAGGATAATCTAGTGCTGCAGGAAATGGTGTTAGTGATTCAGTTGTTAGCAGTATTTCTTTTGAATCAATATAAGCCAAATATGCATCATGTTGCTAGATGTCAAAGAGGCACTGTGGTTTTGGAGATACAATCCCATACCAGAGTTACCAGTGAAACTGTATTGACTCCAACAGAGTCACTCATGATTTAAACCTAAGTGAGAGTGAGAGAAGAACCAGGCCCCTTGTTGTTTTGTTAAGCTTAAGATCGAATTTCCGAGGTGACTTTTTAAAACCTATTGTAAAATGTTTGTCAAGTTATTTTTTCTCCTGAGGTTACTGATATTTATTTACAACCTTTAATTTTGTGGTCTTGGAATAGCACTAAAAATAGAATAATAGAATCATAGGACTGGAAGGGACCTTGAGAGGTCATCTAGTCCAGTCCCCTACAGTCATACCTGACAGGTGTTTCTCTAACCTGCTCTTAAAAATCTCCAATGACGGAGATTCCACAACCTCCCTAGGCAATTTATTCCAGTGCTTAACCACCCTGACAGTTAGGAAGTTTTTCCTAATGTCCAACCTAAACCTCCCTTGCTGCAATTTAAGCCGATTGCTTCTTGTCCTATCCTCCTTGTAACAACCTTTCATGTACTTGAAAACTGTTATGTCCCCTCTCAGTCTTCTCTTCTCCAGACTAAACAAACCCAATTTTTTCAGTCTTCCCTCATAGGTCATGTTTTCTAGACCTCTAATCATTTTTGTTGCTCTTCTCTGGACTTTCTCCAATTTGTCCAGATCTTTCCTAAAATGTGGGGCCCAGAACTGGAAACAATACTCCAGCTGAGGCCTAATCAGCGCAGAATAGAACGGAAGAATTACTTCTCGTGTCTCGCTTACAACACTCCCTACTAATGCATCCCAGTTGACGATCTTTTTTTGCAACAGTGTTACACTGTTGGATCATATTTATCTTGTGATTCACTATGACCCCCAATCTCTTTCTGCAGTACTCCTTCCTAGGCAGTCATTTCCTATTTTGTATGTGTGCAACTGATTGTTCCTTCCTAAGTGGAATACTTTGCATTTGTCCCTATTGAATTTCATTCTATTTACTTCAGACCATTTTTCCAGTTTGTCCAGATCATTTTGAATTTTAATCCTATCCTCCAAAGCACTTGCAACCCCTCCCAGCTTGGTATCATCCGCAAACATTGTAAGTGTACTCTCTATGCCATTATGTAAATCATTGGTGAAGATATTGAACAGAACCAGACCCAGAACTGATCTCTGAGGGACCCCACTTGTTATGCCCTTCCAGCATTATTGTGAACCATTGATAACTACTCTCTGGGAACAGTTTTACAACCAGTTATGCACCCACCTTATAATAGCTGTATTTAGGTTACATTTCCCTAGTTTGTTTATGAAAAGGTCATGTGAAACAGGATCAAAAGCTCTACTACTGTCAAAAAATATTATGTCTACCACTTCCCCCCACCCACAAGTCTTCTTACCCTTTCAAAGAAAGCTATCCGGTTGGTTTGACATGATTTGTTCTTCACAAATCCATGCTGACTGTTACTTATCACCTTATTATCTTCTAGATGTTTGCAAACTGACTGTTTAATTATTTGCTCCATTACCTTTCCGGGTACAAAAGTTAAGTTGACTGGTCTCTAATTCCTCAGATTGTCCTTATTTCCCTTTTTATAGATTGGCACTATATTTGTCCTTTTCCAGTCTTCTAGAATCTCTCCTGTCTCTCCCATAGGGAGATGTGGCAGTGCAGACTAGCAGTGAGAGTAGATATGGAGGGGAGGGGAGATCATACATCCTGTGTTGAAGCTCACACCACTGTGTCCTCACTGTTATTTTTGGCAAGCTAGCTAGATTAAAGCTAGTGCAGGTATATCTACACAAGTTGCAAACGACACACCTGGTTCCAGTGTGAAGGAGAAGGAGAATTTGTGGCTTCCCTCAACTTTATCTCTTGAGTTTGCTACTCACTAATTAGCAAATATAACTAAACCTGGGTTATGATATCAGCCAATCTATTTATGGCAATGCTGAGCAACCTCATATACCTGCCATATTTGTTTTTATGTAAGGTGGGTTGGGGGAGTGATTGGTAAAACAGAGACTCTATAACATGAGTAATAACATTTCTTTTCACAGTTTCATTTCATATTCTTATCTTCTCAGTGTTTTATTTTATTGTCTTCATTGTTCCATGACAATGATGCTAAATACTAAAATGACACTTGATCTAGCCAGTCATTTAAAAGTCATTGATTTGCATGACTGAACATGATTCAAGTAAATAATTGGGCAGCAATTACATTTTCCGCAACAACAAGTATAGAGAGCAGTGATTTCTATTCTTTCAGTTTAGGTTCATCTTTAGAGTTGACAGCATGAGAACTTCGAATAAAAGATCAAGGTAGTTTGGACTGCAATTTTCAATAATTCCATTAAGGTTATACCACTTTTTAAATGCTCTTTAGAATTAAAACATTTTTACATGTGGAAAAATGCTCTCTCATAGCAAACATAGGATGCACCATTGTGTAGTTTATTAATGCTCTATCAAGGAGTAAGATAGCCAAGAAATATGGCTGATCAAGACATAAATCCCAGATTTGGTGTTCAGTTAGAAAGCTTAAAAATACTCTGTGGGTTAATGATCTCTTCAAACAATTCGTGACAGTTTCCTAAAATGACGTGATCACAAATCATTTTGAGGCACTTATTCCTTTAATGGAAACTGACAAGGGCAAGTTAATATCCTGCAATTACCTGCTCTGTGTCCTTGATATACAAACTGAGAAGCTAGGAAATTGAATATTAACTGTATTAGAACTATAAATTGATCTCTAGGGAGTGCGCATTGGGAGCTGTGGGGGAATTAAATGGAAGTGCATGATCTAATTCTGGCTAAGGCAAAATCATGGTTAATTTTAACAGGAGTATTAAATTAAGTACATCACCTCTGTGCAGTCTGGAAGTGTACTTGATTTTTTCATTATGTTTATTATGAGAAGGAAAGACCTCTGTGTTTGTACTGTGAATGACCCTAGTAAGATTTGCTTGCTTTGTTGAATACATTTTAAGAACTGCTGTTAGATACACCGGCATTTTTATTTCTTCTCAAATGCTAACAGGAAAAATGTTTGAATTTTTCCAATCTGTTCTTCAGAGGAGTACCCCAACCTCCTAAATCCCCCCAAATGTCAGCCCATAATTTAGCCCCCCTGAAAACAAAGCATTTCCTTAATTACCCACATATCCTTCACACTATGGCTAAATAGGACTTGTGCTCCTAAAACCACTTGCATACTTCTGAAAAATCCCACCCAAAGTTAAGACTTTTAACCATGCCAATAGATAGCAGAAATGCTGACCCCAAGGAAGATGTTTGATTGGGTCAGAAGGGGACAGATAACCCCTGTGAATAGGCTTGAGGTGAAGGGTAGGCTCAAATCACTTTGGAGCCACTCATACCGTCTCCCTGCTTGCACAGAATGCAGATGGATATTGTGCCTGGCTGCGGGGGGGGGGAAGGGGGAGGGCGAGAAGTTTCTCTGTCTCCACTTTCTACTCTTGGACTAGGCTAGGGGGAAGGAAGAAAGAATGAATGAAAGAGCGAACTGGGAAACATCATCCTCTCCAGGAAGCAAAATGTAAGTAGACAACATGTGAAACACAGGCTCATATTCTAATCAACAATCATCCAAAAGGTCTGTGTTCCGATGGGTCCCTTTTCAGTGCTGCAAATTGTAGCACTGGGGCTGATTCTCAACATGCTGCATTTCAATATCAAGGGGATATTGGCAATGAAAAGAAATAATCTCCTTCACCCAGCTACAGACCTTGAAGCACATGTAATCTTGCTTCAGAGACGCACTCCACCACCAATGTGCAATTTTCAGGCTATGCTGTCGTGGCTCATCACCATCACAAGCAATATGGGTTGACATCTTACATTACAGAAGGGCTGTCTGCTGTCACTATATCAATATCTAGTCCAAATGACATCGGAGAATGGCAAGCAATAAAGGTGAAAGAGCTTACGTCGATCAATGTCTACAAACCTACCAACCCCGCTCTGTCCACTTTGTCAGGTCCTTCCATCTACTGTGGCAACAATTCCTGCCATGTCTGTTGGGATACCTTGATAACAATGCAGAAGGAGGGAGTTTAATAGAGTGGGCATCAGTTGCGGACCTACGACTCCTCTATCACCCAAAGAAAAATGCCAAGCTTTCATGGTAGCAGATGGGCAACAGGCTCTCCATCTGACATCACTTTTTCATCTTCCTGGCAACAGCCACCGGTGGTCATAGAGTGGAAAGTGCTTGAAACTTTCCCAAAGTGTCAGCCTCAACCGTGTTTGATCACCTTGGGCCTGCGGATATCAAATAGCTTACAGAAAGCCCAGTGGGAAGTCATTCAAGCAGAACTGGAGACATTTGTCAATGAACTGGCTGAGTTGGATTTGATATGTAAAGCCAATATAAAGACCCTATTAACTTTTCTGTGAATTGGTTCAGGCAGCTGCTAAGAAATTGATCCCTAGAGGCTATTGCTGACGGTATATCCGTGGGTGATCATCAGAGACAATTAAGCTCTACCAGGAATTTAAATCTGCTGGTAACAAACAGGAGACCATTAATAAAAGCAAGGAGCTCATTTAACTACTGGATCAAACCAAGCATGATCAATGGAGGGAGAGCGCGAGAGTACCAAAGATGCACAGTACTTATTCTAGCTGGAAAGACTGGTAGACTATCAAAAGACTCTCCGGAGAGTCCAGTCTCAGTAAAAAGAGTTTCCACTGCAAATGCTATCACATCCCAGTCAGTGGCTAATGGCTGTACACAGAATTGGATAAGGTTACAGAGAGGGGGCAGGCTCCTTGTGTGTGGATTCAAACTTGATGGTTCATTTTCAGACAAAGAGATGGACCACGCCATAAAGCTTAAGAAAACAGGAAATGCCCTAGGCCTGGATTATATCCGTATAGAGTTCCTACTTCACCCGTGTCCAAAAGCTGGTTGCTTCAGTTCCTCAACGGATATTTCCAAGAGAATTGCATCCCAAAAATTTGGTGCAGTGCAAAGGTTGTAGCCATTCCGAAGCCAGGAAAACTGCTGGAAGATCCTAAAAGCAATCAACCCATCTTTCTCCGCTGTGTCACATACAGGCTTAAGGACAGACTGATTCTGATAAGAATCAATGAGGTTACTGACCCACAATTACCCTTTATTCAGGCTATCTTCACACAAGAAAGGTGTACCCAAGATCAAGTCATTTGTTTAACACAAGATAGAAGACTTTGTAAAGGAAGAAAGTTGGCACTCTTCTGGTGGATCTGTCAGCTGTATACGACACTGTCTAGCATGTGGGGCTGACTGCCAAGTTGTTGAAGACTATTCCCTGTAAGCCCAATATGTGGTTCATCATGGAAATGATAACAAATGAGAGTTTCATCTTGTAAACCAGAGATTGCCAGATGGTTTAGGCATCTCTGTAATGGACTTCTGCAAGGATCCATGCTAACTCCTCTCCTTTACAACATATATACTTACAACAACAAAGGCCAATGAGTATGTATATGTGGATGACATTGTTTTGCTGATGTGGGTAACTATCTACATTATATCAAAGGGTCTCTCAGCCAAGGCATGAATGCTCTGGCCATTCACTGCCATCAGTGGAGATTTAGATTCATTTAATGTAAGATACTGGCCACAACTTCCCATCTGAACAATCGCCTGACCAATCAACCACTTACAGTCTGTTCTGAGTATCATCCACTCCCTTATCAGCTAGTTGTCACTTATTTAGGAGTCAAACTGGACCGTAGTCTAACATACCAATCCCATCTAGAACATCTAAAGAAAAAGATTGGCTTCAGCACTGCTTAGATACAAAAGCTAGTAGGAACATCCTGCGGAGCAGAGGCAAATGTTCTACAAACATTCAGTCTTGGGGCTGGTATTTGCTTCAGCAGAATATCATGCAGCAGTTTGGGGAAGAAGTCAGCATATACATCTTATTGATTCAGAGTTGAATACAACTGCCCATATTATTAGTAGTTGTCTTAGAATCATGGAAGTGCAGGACTGGAAGGGACCTCAATTGCTTATCTAGTCCAGTCCCCTACATGCAAGGCAGGACTAAGTAATAACTCGACCATTCTTGATAGGTGTTTGCCTAACCTGTTCTTAAAAACCTCCAATGATGGAGATTCCACAACCTCCCTCAGCAATTTGTTCCAGTGCTTAACTACCTTGACAGTCAGGAAGGTTTTCCTAATGTCCAACCTAAAGTTCCCTTGCTGCAATTTAAGCCCATTGCTTCTTTTCCTACTCTCAGAGGTTAAGGAGAACAATTTTTCTCCCTCCTCCTTTTATGTACTTGAAAACTGTTATCATGTCTCCTCTCAGTCTTCTCTTCTTCAGACTAAACAAACCCAATTTTTTCAGTCTTCCCTCATAGGTCATGTTTTCTAGACCTCTAATCATTTTTGTTGCTCTTCTCTGGACTTTCTCCAATTTGTCCAGATCTTTCCTAAAATGTGGGGCCCAGAACTGGACACAATACTCCAGCTGAGACCTAATCAGCGTGGAGTAGAATGGAAGAATTACTTGTCATGTCTTGCTTACAACACTCCTGCTAATACATCCCAGATGATGATCTTTTTTTGCAACAGTGTTACACTCTTGATTCATATTTAGCTTGTGACTGTAACGCCCAGATCCCTTTTTGCAGTACTCCTTCCTAGGCAGTCATTTCCCATTTTGTATGTGTGCATTGATTGTTCCTTCCTAAGTGTAGTACTTTGCATTTGACCTTATTGAATTTCTTATTTACGTCAGACCATTTGTCCAGATCATTTTGAATTTTAATCCGATCCTCCAAAGCACTTGCAACCTCTCCCAGCTTGGTATCATCCACAAACTTTTTAAGTGTACTCTCTGTGCCACTATCCAAACCATTTATGAAGATATTGAACAGAAGTGGACCTAGGACCGATCCTTGTGGGACCCTACTCGATATCTTCTTCCAGCTTGACTGTGACCCACTGATAACTGCTCACTGTGAATGGTTTTCCAACCAGTTATGCACCATTTTACAGTAACTCCATCTAGGCTGTATGGAGTTAGTTTGTTTATAAGAAGGTCATGCGAGACAGTATCAAAATATCAAGATATACCACATCAATTGCTTTCTCCCTATCAACAAGGCTTGTTACCCAGTCACAGAAAGCTATTAGGTTGGTTTGACATGATTTGTTCTTGACAAATCCTTGTTGAGTGTTACTTATCTTATCATCATCTAGGTATTTGCAAACTCGTTGCTTGATTATTTGCTCCATTATCTTTCCCGGTACTGAAGTTAAACCTACTGTCTGTAATTCCTCAGGTTGTCTTTATTCCCCTTTAGCTGCACATTAACCTCTAATTTGTGTGTGTTGGCTTATATAGGTCCCTCAAAACTTTGATGAAATGCCATTACCCTTAAAACTGCATGAAGGGCAAAGGCGGAAGAAAACAACCCGCTGCACACAAGGCTGACAGTTGCAATAGGCTCAAATAAGTAACACACACTTCCCACAAGAAAATCTGCCTTCCTCCAGAAGAAAACACCTATATCTGCCATTCCTGCTAATTTGCCACAACTAACTTTGAGACATCCTTTTGTGGCAGCTATACATGCATTCATGTCCCATGCTGCTGGTCCAGTGCCAATCTCAGATGAACAATGGCATATGAAGTTCTACAACTATGTCCTTGCAAAGTGGCAGTAACTCTGGGATAGAGAGACAGGCATAATGATAAACTTCAGAAGCCCTAGCTTACTCCCACCTGTTTGCAACCTGGGATGCAGATCCTGGATGAGGCTTACCATGTGGCTGAACGGAACGGTCAGAATGGCTGCCACAATGCAGAAATTTGGCATAGCCCAATCTTCACGTGACTGCAGGGCAGCAATGCAAATGGTCAAATGTTCTGGGGGACTGCACAGTTAGAAGATTGGTGTTTATGCGGCAACACCTTACTACCCTCAATGATGCAGCTGTAAGATGCCTGAGCGATCTAGACATTGACTTGTGATGTGTATAAAAGAATGTGGCTTGTGTGGACTCCTCCCTTGTGATTTGACTAAGCTGTGTTCATAAATTTCAATTCCAGCTTGCAGCCAATGTCCACTACAGATGAGGCTCAAAGAGACCATCTCCCAGAAGTAACCATGAGTAAGAGACCTTAGAGATGGCTGGGGGACCCATTGGCCTGATCCTGTGTGGGTGTACTCAGGCTCACACTGAGTCCCACCACATTCTATGGATCTGTACATGGCTGCAGGAGCCCAGCCATGTGGAATTTACTGCAAGGTCAGGACCTACAAAACTATTTTGAAGAAACCAGGCAATTTCTTTTTTCATTTGAAAGAGACCCTATAATGTTCTAGAATTAAATAAAATTAAAAAAATGTTAGTCAAGCATGATTTTTAATGATTGTTTCAAAAACAATGCTGGATGAATGCTTGGTAGCCTTCTCTCATGAAAAGAACCACCACATGTTATCCCAAGGTTTTATGTCCCTAGGTATTTCTGAAGAAACTATTTACTCTTTATGCAATCACAGCAAATATAAAGCAATAGCAATGGATGAGCTATAAAAAAATGACTTTCTTTGGTTTTATTTCACAGCCATAAGGGCAGCATCTTATGTAAGTAACACGCAAGTAAGGAAATGCTGGCTCTGACTAATAATAGCAGTGTGATGTATTAAAAAAAAATAACCTGGCAGGGTGTTATGAATCTTACATGGAAAAAAGCTACTAAATATGCTGACAAGGGCTTGTAGCATGAAAGTATTTACACCACTGGTCATATAGTCCTATAATTCTCCTGATTAACATTTCATTTAAAGCATTCAGTAAAGGAAAATCAGTTCATTTATACAAAAATCATTCAAAGCAGCTGATGCATTTTTCTATTACTTATTCCAACTAGGTTATAGAGATGCCAGTGCTGTAACCATGTATTTTCAGATGTCTCATTGAGCTAGAATGTAGATAACTATTTAGGCGATGTTTCAGAGTAACAGCCGTGTTAGTCTGTATCCGCAAAAAGAAGAACAGGAGTACTTGTGGCACCTTAGAGACTAACAAATTTATTAGAGCATAAGCTTTCGTGGACTACAGCCCACTTCTTCGGATGCATATAGAATGGAACATATAATGAGGAGATATATATACACACATACAGAGAGCATAAACAGGTGGGAGTTGTCTTACCAACTCTGAGAGGCCAATTAATTAAGAGAAACAACCCTGACATCATAATCAAAAAGGCTGACAAAGGAGGTGCTGTCGTCATCATGAATAAATTGGAATATGACCAGGAGGCTGCTAGACAGCTCTCTAACACCACATTCTACAGGCCATTATCCTCTGATCCCACTGAGGATTACCTAAAGAAACTACACCATCTGCTAAAAAAAACTCCCTGACAAAGCACAGGAACAAATCCGTACAGACACATGCCTAGAACCCCGACCAGGGGTATTCTATTTGCTACCCAAGATCCATAAACCTGGATATCCTGGACGCCCCATCATCTCAGGCATTGGCACCCTAACATCAGGCTTGTCTGGTTATGTAGACTCTGTCCTAAGACCCTACGCTACCAGCACTCCCAGCTATCTTCGAGACACCACTGACTTCCTGAGGAAACTACAATCCATCGGTGATCTTCCAGAAAACACCATCCTGGCCACTATGGACGTAGAAGCCCTCTACACCAATATTCCACACAAAGATGGACTACAAGCTATCAGGAACAGTATCCCTGATAATGTCACAGCTAACCTGGTGGCTGAACTTTGTGATTTTGTCCTCACCCACAACTATTTCACATTTGGGGACAATATATACCTTCAAGTCAGCGGCACTGCTATGGGTACCCGCATGGCCCCACAATATGCCAACATTTTTATGGCTGACTTAGAACAACGCTTCCTTAGCTCTCGTCCCCTAACGCCCCTACTCTACTTGCGCTACATTGATGACATCTTCATCATCTGGACCCATGGAAAAGAAGCCCTTGAGGAATTTCACCATGATTTCAATAATTTCCATCCCACCATCAACCTCAGCCTAGATCAATCCACACAAGCGGTCCATTTCCTGGACACTACTGTGCTAATAAGCGATGGTCACATCAATACCACCCTATCCCGGAAACCTACTGACCGCTACACTTACCTACATGCCTCCAGCTTCCATCCAGGACACACCACACGATCCATTGTCTACAGCCAAGCTCTAAGATATAACCGCATTTGCTCCAATCCCTCGGATAGAGACAAGCACCTACAAGATCTCTATCAAGCATTCTTAAAACTACAATACCCACCGGCTGAAGTGAAAAAACAGATTGACAGAGCCAGACGAGTACCCAGAAGTCACCTCCTACAAGACAGGCCCAACAAAGAAAATAACAGAACACCACTAGCTGTCACCTTCAGCCCCCAACTAAAACCTCTCCAGCGCATCATCAGAGATCTACAACCTATCCTGAAAGATGATCCTTTACTCTCACAGATCTTGGGAGACAGACCTGTCCTCGCTTACAGACAACCCCCCAACCTAAAGCAAATACTCACCAGCAACCACACATCACTGAACAAAACCACTAACCCAGGAACCTATCCTTGTAACAAACCCCGATGCCAACTCTGTCCACATATCTATTCAAGTGACATCATCATAGGACCTAATCACATCAGCCATACCATCAGGGGCTCGTTCACCTGCACATCTACCAATGTGATATATGCCATCATGTGCCAGCAATGCCCCTCTGCCATGTACATTGGCCAAACCGGACAGTCTCTACGCAAAAGAATTAATGGACACAAATCTGACATCAGGAATCAAAATACTCAAAAACCAGTGGGAGAACACTTTAACCTGTCTGGTCATTCAGTGACAGACCTGCGGGTGGCTATATTACAACAGAAAAACTTCAAAAACAGACTCCAAAGAGAGACTGCAGAGCTAGAATTGATATGCAAACTAGACACAATCAACTCCGGTTTGAATAAGGACTGGGAATGGCTGAGCCATTACAAACGTTGACTCTATCTCCCCTTGTAAGTACTCTCACACTTCTTATCACACTGTCTGTACTGGGCTAGCTTGATTATCACTTCAAAAGTTTTTTTTTTTTCTCTTAATTAATTGGCCTCTCAGAGTTGGTAAGACAACTCCCACCTGTTTATGCTCTCTGTATGTGTGTATATATATCTCCTCATTATATGTTCCATTCTATATGCATCCGAAGAAGTGGGCTGTAGTCCACGAAAGCTTATGCTCTAATAAATTTGTTAGTCTCTAAGGTGCCATAAGTACTCCTGTTCTTCTTATTTAGGCGATGAAAACATTTTAAAATCCATTGGAAATAAATCCTCATTAGCAGATGCAGCCTAGGGTGACCAGATAGCAAGTGTGAAAAATCGGGGCAGAAGGGATTGGGGTATGATACTTGGTACCATGCCATCAACCATGGTCATTCTGGCTGGTGAAATGGTCCTCAATAGATTATGCACAATAAGGAGGAAGAGCAGAAAACGAAGACCAGCAGTTTTAACATACCTCCGCAACATGGGGCAGGGGTCGCTAGCTGGAGGATTCTCTGCAACTTGAAGTCTTTAAATCACGATCTGGGGACTTCAACAGCTGAGTTAAGGGAAAGTGGGTGGGTCAGCTTTTGTGGCCTGCATTATGCGGGAGGTCAGACTAGATGATCATAATGGTCCCTTCTGACCTTAAAGTCTATGATAGGAAGAGGAAGCCTAGGCTCAGAAAGGGGATTGTGGATGAAAAGCAGTTTATCCTGAGACTGATTTTATACCCTGGAAGGGAAAGACTTGGTTTTGAGATTGCATTTGTTCCCAGGACCTTCAACATCTTGAAAAAGGAATTCAGCAACTTGTAGGGAAAATACCAATCACAATGTTAGTTGAGTCAGCATGGAAGGGGGAAAGTAGCAAATGCAAGAATGAAGTGTCCAGCTCATCCATGCACAGATGAGTAACAATGTACCATATGCAGAAAGCTACAGTGATGCTATCCTTTGCATGTATTTAACACTAAACAAGTCCAATACTTACACAATTGAAATAAAGCATGATGCTGTAGATATTGCTTGGCTTATAGTAAATAAACATGTTACAAGCTATATATTAATTTAATTACATGTACCTGTAAGAAGTTTACAAAGCATCATACTAAATTAATTGCAAACAGCAAATGTAGTTTTCTAATTAGCAAAAGGAAGTTGTTCTCTTTCCAACCTGCATTCAATTTCTAATTAAATCCTAATTAGAAATCAGTATTCCCACTTAATTGAGTTGCTGTACACTTTGTTTAGAAACATTTACTGTATTTTAAACTACTCACAATTTTAGCAAACCCCCCGCCCCGAAAGTCTTGCAGGAAAGCAAGATTATTGCTGTCTAAATGACATTTTTGAACTATTCTAATGGAAGGGTGGACATCTGTAAATTCAGCTAGCACTACATTCTAAACCATGATGAAGATATTAACACCCAGAAACTAAAGCTAGTGCAGAATGTGATAGTCCACTTGCCAGATGGAATTTCATGAAGACAGCATATAACGCTGATGCCTCATTATCTGTCAGGAAACAATTAAAGATAGCAAGCAACTTAACTGGAGTTGGGGATATTCAGCATCTCTGAAAATAAGGCAAATGAAATTAATGGCAAAATTTAGGTATTCACATTTGAGAGTATAGGTCACATATCTAAAGTTGGACACCCAAAAAATGAGGTACTCAGTGTTAGAGGATGCTTTTCATAAGTTGTGTATTAACTTCTGCCTTAATAATAACAATCCTGTATCCATCCACAGTCATGTTGTAATAACTGTGCAACACACCCTAAATATTGTCATCATAATGCACTTCTCAAGTAAGATTTCTATTTTCTTACCACTTCCGACATTAATTAATCCACTGATTAGCTAACTAAACTGAAGACATCATGACTTTGGTCTGTAGGAGTACTGCTGGCATCAAGAAGTTACAGCTCTGAAGGACTTCAAAATCTGTGGTGCTAGCAGTATGCTAGTTATCTTCAGATACCAAGTTTTATTCTGAATCACAACCGAGTTTTGTCCTGCGTGAATATAGTTGTATTCACATCACATTCTGCATTATCCCGACGTAATGTTTAAGCATTAATAGAGTAGCAGGGAGATGTTATTTTATCATGCTGTTGTTTCTAACAAAAGATGGCCTCTTGTTGCTACGAGTCAGTAAAACAAAGCATTCGCTTTTGCAAGACCGTGTCAAACCTGAAGGGACATAAAGGATGTCACAAATGTAGCACTGCTATGCTTAGTACTTTTGTAGTTTTAATTTTGCAATGCTAATAAACATGTCCACCTTGTTCACAGTGCACAAACTTGAGCTAGATTAAGGGTTTTTCAGTATCATAATAAAAAACTTGCACCTGGGGTGTGACCATGGATGGGAGTGAAAAGGCCATGGCCCACCCAATTAGCACCCAGGCCCATCCAAATCTGAACCTGTGTGAATGCAGAAGTCAATGCCCACATTGTTATGGATCACCAACCCTGGCTGAAGAATGCATGGCTCTTACTCCATCTGCAGAATGCCATGGATCGCAGGCAGCAGGGTGGACTACAGCACCTTGGCTGTTGCCTCCACCCAGCACTGCAAAACTTCTCCAGGCCCCAGACAACTTTGGTGAGTAACTGACATGAAGGAGAGATGAGTTTGCCATCTGGGCTGCATCTGGCCTGTGGGGTGGGATTTTAACATTCGTGAACTAAAATCCATAAACGGTTTGTAAACAATTGCATGCTGAAGGAGGTTTGTGGATGATGTTGTCAAATGATGCTAAAGGATCCGAAGTTTTTTTTTTTTTTTTTTTAAAGTTCTCTGATTATTCCCTGAAGTTCAACAAAGATTCATTGATCAATGTTTGATCTTCAGTAGAGCTGGTCAGAAAAATTCAGACAAAACAGGTTTCATTGGAATTTGCCAAAATTGAAATGTTTTGCAGAGACAGTTTGATGTCAATGAAGTTCTGATGGAACACAATGGGGGTCTGATGAAATGCTGCCTGCTGGGCACATTTCTGTCAGCAACCTGTCTAGTATCCTGCCAACTTGCCTAGCAGGCTCCAAGGCAGTCTTCCTGCCAGACTGCCTCAGAGCAGGGGACCCCACAGCTTTCAGGCTCCATTCCCTTTCACAGAGAATTTAGAAATGTTGGGGGTTTGTTCCGAACTGGAGCCAAACCAAATTTTGAAATTCTTCACTGAAAAGGAATTAAATTTCTGCACACGGCTCAAATATTCAGGGTGAATTAAAATACAGTAACACTGAAAGAATGGAGAGGTGGATGATATCTACATAGTTCAGGAAATTTGTCTGACAGGATTCTTGACTTAAGCAGAAGTTTGTCTCTTCTAATTATCCTGCTTTTAAGTATTGGAAGAATGAAGTCAGAATTGAGGCCATAGCAACAAGAAACCATAGTGTTCTGATAACCTGCTATTGTATACTGCATTGCTCTGGACAGATTGGTTTTCATATCTTCGAAAAAATTAACCTAAGGGATTAGATCTTGTAAACCTATAAGATATTGATAGAAAAAAAATTAACAGGGTAGCAACTCCAACAGGTTTTAACCCTTAGAATTCTGAAAAAGTTATTCATTCTTCATACACTTCAGTGTGATACTGCAGATGAGTATACTATTGCCAAACCCTTCCCTCTGTGACTTCCCTGACACGACAATCCCTGCAAACCTCTGCTAGATCATGTTGAGAGCGAGAGTAGCATTCACATTTTATTTTTACAGAGAAACATTTATTTCTTACTGTTATAATAAAGTGCATGGTCAGTGATCAGTGAAGCCAGAAGAAGAGGGCATGGCCACAATGCCTCTGTGCTACAGTTATACTGAGCTATCAGAATGGCGTCTTGAGGCCATTGGCAGTTGGGTGTTACATCCTTCGAATTCCATTAACTCATGCTAGGAACGATAATGGTCTGAGCCAGTCTTGTTATCTGGAGACTCAGCTAGTCCTGAGAATCCAGTCATTTACCTACTAGGCTACTGAGTGCCACAAGGTCTGGCTCCACAAAGAATATCTATGGTGTTAGTTTTCTAATGCACTTAAAATTACTACCATAAATATGGCATAAAGGAAATGCTCAAATAGTTTTGCTTTTGCTCTTGTTCTTATTTACTGCTGCAAACCGTTTTTGTATTTTAAAAAGTGTCTTGTTTTTAGTATTTCAAGGATGACAATTTACTTTAGGAGGCATAGCCACAGGAGATGCACAACTCTTAGGAACCTCAGTACACCTGTGGTGGAAACAGATCTTTCAGAAAGTATAAACGCTCTTGCACTTGCTCCTTGCAGATCATGAAGAATGAGTGCTATATGCTGTCTGCCTGAAGCTCCACTTGGCAAGTAGGCAGCCTCCTTCCACACTAGCTTCAGTTTCCAGTTTTTAATATCTAGATATTATTTTTAATAATGTTCCTGGCCTGCTATGGATACAGTAGAACCTCAGTTACAAACACGTCAGGAATGGAGGTTGTTTGTAACTCTGAAATGTTTGTAAGCCTGAACAAAAGTTATGATTGTTCTTTCAAAAGTTTACCACTGAACCTTGACTTAATACAGCTTTGAAACTTAACTATGCAGAAGAAAAATGCTGCTTTCCCTTTATTTTTTTAGTAGTTTACGTTTAACACAGCATTGTGCTGTATTTGCTCTCTTTTTTTGGTCTTTGCTGCTGCCTGATTGCTTACTTCTGGTTCCAAATGAGGGGTGCAGTTGACTGGTCAGTTCGTAACTCTGGTGTTTGTAACTCTGAGGTTCTACTGCAGGGGTCGGCAACCTATGGCACGCAAGCCGATTTTGAGTGGCACGATGCTGCCTGCCACGGTCCCGGCCCCCAGCCCCACCCGGCCCCCCCCCCCCCCCTCCCCCCCGCGGGGGCAGGAGGCAAAAGCTTGGTCCTGCACCAGCCAAGCTTTCCCACCCCCCGCTTCTTCCCCCAGCCTGGTGCTTTCCTGCCCCTCCTCCTCCCCATGCCTCTCCCTGCACCGATCAGCTGATGGCACTTGGGAGGGGGAGGAGTGGCACCATGCTTGCTGCTCCGTAGAGGAGGCAGAGAAGAAGTAAGGACGGGACCTTGGGGGATGGTCATATCCCTTCCAGCCCCCTGTCGTAAGCCGCTTAGGGCAGGGAGCTGGGAGCACCCCCACGAACCGAGCACCCCATCCCTCTGCCCTGACCCCTGAACTCCCCCACACCCAGCCTTCTGCCCTGCACCCCCCATACCCTCAGCCCTCTGCCCTGACCCCTGAACCCTCCCACACCCCATCCCTCTGCCCTGACCCCTGGAACCCCCCCAGGTCTGGGGTCCCAGCTGCCGGCCCCTTGCCAGCTGGTGTCCCGGCTGCAGGCCCTGCTCAGCTCACTGCCGGCCTAGGTGAACAGAACCCCAGGCTGGCAGCGAACTGAGCAGGCTGGCAGCGTAAGATCAGCATTTTAATTTAATTTTAAATTAAGTGTCTTCAACATTTTGAAAACCTTGTTTACTTTACATACAATAGTTTAGTTATATAATATAGACTTATAGAGAGAGACCTTCTAAAAAACATTAAAATGTATTACTGGCACGTGAAACCTTAAATTAAAGTGAACAAATGAAGACTCGGCACACCACGTCTGAAAGGTTGCCGACCCCTGTTCTACTGTATTCTTTTTAACTTTGTTTTTCATACATGTGTATCTGGGCAGCAGCAACACACTTGGGATTTATAGAATGCTGGTCTAATTCTCAAAAAACTTTCTTTTATTCCACAATGCATGCGTCTTATTTCCATACTGATTTTATAATTCCGTGGTAGTATTCAATTCAAGTACTGAATGTCATCATACGGCAACTCCACTTGCAGGACCCTCCTGTGATGGCAGGTGAGCCCCTGTGTTGCACTCCTGCCTTCAGCCCTCTCTAGCCCTTGGCTTTGGCTCTCCAGCTTAGAGCAAGTAGGCAGGTATTTCCTCTGCTGCTCCCTCCTGCCTTCATTGTACGCTAGCTTGAAGAAGTCAGCCAGCAAACCTCTCTTGCTGCTCTGCTTGCTTTCAGCCTTTCCCCAGGGCTTTTGGTTCTTCAGCTCAGGAAGGATGGCTGGCTAGTCCCTCCATTGACTTCCTAGCTCTAAGCCCTTTTCAGCCTCTCAGCATTGGCTTTGGCTCTCGAAAGTCAGCGAGCAAAGCCCTCCATTGGCTTCCTGTTAATTCCTCCTCCTACCAGGGAGCACCTGCAGAGAGCTTCCTGGAGACCTCCTCCAGTCTCCTGACTCCAGTAGCTCTGATACACCAGGTATCTCTTCCTTGGTCCTTTATAGCCTCCCTGCAGCCCTGCTGTCTTAATTAGCCAAACTGGGAGCACCTATTCTGGCACAGGACCTGCCCCAAAGCTCAGTGTACTTTGAACCTGGAGACAGAAATAAACTTCATAGTTGTAAAAGTGTAATACCATTTTATTAAAAGAGGCAGCAACTTTATATTATATATGAAAACAAACAAGTTCCCCTTTGGGCTGTAAGTAGCATTAATGCTTCTCATTCTGAGAATTTAAGAGATGGTCAGAGCCCAAGTCTAATCTTCCAATTTACTTTCATGTAAATCTCATTGGAAATGAGATTGTAACTGGGACTTGGGTCCCCACCCCAGTATGCCAGGAGTTAATGCTTTCTTGTGTCATCCAAGAATAAAACTATAATTGGAGAAGATGAAAAGCTTACAGATGTAGTGTTTGTGAACAAATTCTTCAGATGCACAGGATTTGATACGATGTTTGACTTGAAGCAGGAATTAATTTAGGGAAGTCCTGTAGCTTGTGTTATACAGATCATCAGACTAAATGATCACAATGGTCCCTTTTCTGGCCTTACAATCTATGAAAATGGCATTGAGTGGTGTAGCTGGGAGTGGAAATTTGGATTGGTGCTGATATTACAGCAAACCATGTATATTGCATATTTTTATATTATTGCATATTAGATATGAATGCTGGGGCAGGATTGGGAATGTGTGTAACTGAACGCAGAGAAGGGATTTGAGTTCAGGGAACCCTGGGGGTGGGGTGGCCAGTGGAGAGGAGCAATCCCTGCAGCCCCACAGGCAGGCATAGGTTAACTTGGGGCTGGAGGCAAGGGGTTAGGGCCTGGCTCTCACCGAAGTTGTGTGGAGGTGGGAGAAGTTTGCAGCACAGGGCAAAGGCAGCAGTGGGGATGGGCAAGCGGCTTCATTCCCCTCTACTCCTAGCTGGCTTTGGCATTCCACAGACAGGCCAAGAGCCACTTGCTCTTTAGCCAGGATTTCCTGATCCACAAGCACCTGGACATTGGCTTCTGCATTCACGCAAGCTCGGAGTTGTGTGGGTGCTAACTGGATGGCCTGGGTGCTAATTGGATGGCCAACCCAGGCCACTTGTGGCTTTGCCCCTGTACACAGTTCAAGCTGTAACGGGAAAGTGATACTCAATCTCCTTATATAGGTGACTGACACAAATCGAGTCCTCAGATATTTGGGGTGGGGGCTCCAATTAACTTCAGCAAGAACCCAAAGCATGCATCCACAGGTTGGGTCTAGTCTAAATCATTGTGAAGAGTTTGGTATAAGGGAAACCATCTAGGAGTACAAGAACTACAAGCAACTCCTACTTCCTCCAGGTCTCTGAAGGATGGGCTGCCTGCATCACCAGCCCCTACCCAGCATATATTATTGGAAGTCCTATAACTCTCAGGCAACTCTGGGAACTACCACACTCAGAACACCCTGTTCCTGCAGCAAAGTGTTCTTAGACCACATAATGTCTCACTGGGCCCAGTGCACCCCATTACAAAGTCACAATTCACCTATTTTGGGAGTAAAGAACCTACTAGCAATGTTCATTTTTGGTAATACATTCTGCTAGGGACAAGCTGGCAAATATTTGTCTCCTTGAACTTGATAAGAGTTTTTCTATTGATTTCAGTGGGGAACAGTATTTGGTCCTAGATCTGTTAAAGTCTTTTTTCCATAAGATGAGTAAAAAGTTACTGTTCTCTATGGAGAAGCTTTATTAAACAGGAAAACAGAATATTAATTATTAGGGCTAGAACTTGATTCCCAATTTGTCAGTCTGGCATACTTGCCGAGTGGTTTAACAAAACATAGCTATTTTCAGACATGGGAGAGTTCAGCTGTTTTCCTGTTGGCAGGTTGGATATTATACTAAACCTATGATTTTAAAAAAATATGGCACAAAGGTGTGTGCATAATGAGTAAAGAACGTCAAATTTAAGACCCCCTTTAATTTTTTGCTCAAGTTTTTAAAGAAAGTACAGCTGAGAAAAGTAATGCTAATTTTCTAATGCTTAAAGCATTTACATACATAATTTATGCATTTTAACTTCCTGTGCTTTGACCCAAAACCTTTCAACATTACAATTTCTTCACCATCCATGGGCAATTGCCTGTGATATGCTATTGTATGGTTGCTTGCTGAAATTCAACTTGATTATTTCCTCAGAGAATTCTACCAGATTTGTTAGATTATATGTATTGTTTATGGTTCTACACTGATGAGTTTCTATCAGCTCAAATTTTCTAGCTTTTTAATGATCTCGCCAATTTCCTCAGCAAATCTCTTAAAATCCTTAATGAAGAAAACTATTTTGCAACTCAAACCCAATGGTCTGTTTCCTAAAGAGAGAAAGGGAATGAAAGATGCCGAGAGAAGCTTAGCTTTTAAAATATAAAAAAGTCTTTCTACTTTATTTACCATAATATAATGGCATGCCACCACCATTTAAAACCAACTTCCTAGAAGAATGAATGAATGAATTTATTGGGATGGATACACTTCTATCAGGAATAGCTCTGGTTGTGTCAGAAAATACTCAGTAGGAGGAGGAAATTAAGAAGAGGAATTTTTCAGCTAAATATCAAGAAAGAGTTCCTGAGAGCAAGATGTATTTAGGTTGTGAAATAGTCTTCTGAGATCAGTGCTGAAGCTTAGTTGTGTGGGACATGTAAACTAGAATAAATAGTATTCTAGAAAACATCCTGCAGGGAACAATCCTGCACTGGCAGGAAGATGAACTGGACGACATTATAGACCTAAGTCAAACACCCTACAAATAATCTACTGTACCACCTAGATGCTGCCATTATACTCCTACTGGAAATATATTTGGGAACTACATGTGTCTTTGAACAGTGAATCACAAGTAGCTATTTGAAACTAATCCAACTTGGTATATGATTTCAGTGTTTGAATTAGTGTAGACACAACTTGGTTAAAGATTTAAGAAAAAAAATAAACTACTAAATAAAACCCACAAAATCCCAAGAAGTCACATTTTCCAGAAGCAGATCATAGCAGTTACCCCAAAGGTTACAGTATTTATTCTCTAAGATGCCTGTTGTGTAAACAGCCAACACTAGAACAAGGCAAAAATGGAATTTAACCTGGCAGAGTTTAGGTGTCTAGTGGCAGATTTTCAAGGTATTCAGGCACCTAGAGATGCAGATAGATGCCTACCAGAATTGTCAAAAGCACTTAGACACCTAATTCCAATAAGAGACATAGGCACTGTTGAAAATCCCACTAGTTGCCTTTCTGCATTTTGACCACAAAACATACACCCAAGGAACCAAGGTAGTCCATGTGGCAGATATACAATACACCTCTACCCTGCTATAACGCGGTCCTCAGGAGTGAAAAAAAAGTCTTACCACATTATAGGTGAAACCACGTTATATTGAATTTGCATTGATCCACCGGAGTCACGCAGTCCCGCCCCCCTGGAGCACTGCTTTACTGTGTTATATCCGAATTCGTGTTATATCGGGGTAGATGTGTATTTATTTTTCTGAGCAAAGATCAGGAGAGTTTTGCATGAATGATGTGCCAACTTGTTTACTTTTTTAAATAAATGTCTTTTACAGTGCCAAACCCATAATTATTAGTTTGTCAATCTATTAACAGTTAATGAATTGTCTCACTAAAACACAGCAGATAGGTGAAAGATATTATATTTCAGGAAAGCATAGTTTGGGGAAAGGAGAAATCTACTAAACAAGATGTGATGGGAGGAATAAATAATCGAGATGATGAATGAAAACAGAGAAAACCATAAAGTACATGCAAAAGCCTACAAATTTTCCTCTAAAAAAGAAAGCAGCAATCTATAAGCAGCATATGTCACTTCACAAGGACTGATCAGAGATCTGAGGACAGAAAATAACTTACTGGTAATGGAAAAGAAGGGAAACAACTAAACAACAATGCATTGTGTCAATCAGGCTTTGAAGGGGTAAAAGAAAAGATAACGAAAATTAAGAGAACAGATTACAGAGTATAAAAAGTTTTACAAAAGTGTCAGGGAAAGAGTATAAGAAAGAAAGTTGCTCCATTAATAAAGGAGGATGACAGGGATTTTAGAGTAGAAACTCCTTTTCAAAATCCTTTAACAAGAAACATTTTAAAAGAATTGATATGATGAAATATGAAGACTAAAAAAATAGATATTACTAAAAGCAGGAAAGTAGATACTTGCAAAACTTCAATATATACAAGACACCAGAGCCTGACAGGAGACACCTTAGCATATAAAAAAATTGGCTAGCAAGACTTATGAATCAGAGGGGTAGCCGTGTTAGTCTGGATCTGTAAAAAGCAACAAAGAGTCCTGTGGCACCTTATAGACTAACAGACGTATTGGAGCATAAGCTTTCATGGGTGAATACCCAGTTCGTCAGATGCATGGAGTGGAAATTTCCACTCCATGCATCTGACGAACTGGGTATTCACCCATGAAAGCTTATGCTCCAATACGTCTGTTAGTCTATAAGGTGCCACAAGACTTATGAAAACACTAACAGTTACTTTTGAAAAGTTATGGAAAACTGTGAAAGTATCACACAATTGGGAGCAAAAAAGCAAATAAGGTACCAATTTCTAAAAAAGGAAAGAAGTGAGATCCTTGCTTGGTAAATCCAGCTTTATTCTCTAGTAAAATAATGGAATGAATATTGAGAGGAGAAGTGAAAAAAAAACTTGGGGATGATGGAACTAGAGACAAACTTCTAAAGAACAAATCTTGTAAGACACTTGATTGCGTTGTCTGACAGAATTACAAAAAAGCAGACAAATGGCAAAGTAGATATAATCCATCTAGATTTTAGTAAAGTATTTGGTACAGTAGGAGCAATTCTCAGTTGTGGCCCAGCCTATTTACTCTGCTCTAATGGTGTGAAGATGCTGCAAAGGAGTCAGATGTGACCTGAGGAACACAGCCAGCATAAAAGGGCTTTTTGGAGTAGCAAGGAGCAGAGGGAATGGTTCTATGCTGCCCTACCCTTTGCAACCAGTGGCTTAGAAAACATGTTGCTGAAGCAAGGGGGTGTGGCTAGACCCTACAGGGCTGTTGGAACAGGGCAGTCAATAAAGCAGCCCTGAAATCACTTTAATTCAGATGGGACCTGGACAGGTCCCAGCAGTGCTGAGCATACAAGTAGCACACAAATAGCTTCAAGCCACCTTTGCCCCCTCTCTCTATTCTTGCACTGAGCAGAGCTCAGATGGAATAGATAATTGGGCCAGCATGTCATGAAATCTTACCCTGAAAATTAGTTCAGATTGACTTGGATATGAACTTTATCAAGCAGATTAAAAACTGGCAGAAGGACAGTTCAAAACAAATAAACTTTAACATGTGGGACAGTCACAGGGATCAAGTATTTTATTCAACATGTTCATTAACCATGTGATGTGTAACTAAACCTAGGATGTTAATAAGATTTACAGTGATACTAACCTGGATAGCATTAAGGACACTAATGGGCAGAGAGAAACGATATAGTGACCTAGAGAGACTGGAAATAGGAGGCAGAAAATAAACTGGAGTTAGAACCTGGAAAGAGGAGGAAGTAACCTAGAAAGCAGTAATGTTAAGGGACTAGGAGGTAATAACTGGCAGCAAATTAAATCTCAATTTACAAATGTGATGTGTCAGCAAAAAAGGATCAATGCTAATTTGGGCAGCTCATGCAGAGATATTGTAACAGGAGCAGGGAGCCAACAATCCTCCTTTAGATGGTTCTAGTGAGCCTGCCCATGAAATACTACATTCAGTTGAGCGCTGCTCAATGCCAGAAAGATATAGGCAGGAACAATTTTTAATCCCTATTTAAATGAGCTGCTAATTGAGCAAGATGATTATTGGGCTGCAGGAAATAGTAAAACAAACTCTGGATAGCTTGGTTAAATGACAAAGGCAGGGTGGGGACAAAGTAACTATCTATGTGAACACCAAGAGGAGTGACAAGAACCAAGGCATTAGTATTAGAAGTGACATGAAATGAAGAAATAGGAAATCTAGGTTGAATGCCATGAAAAATTCCTGAACACTGTTAGACTGCGGAATCTTCATCCGCGGATAGCAGGATAATGAATGCTCAAAAGGAATATGATTTCTCTTTATAAATACATCAAGGGGCAAATAGCAGGGAAATAAGTTCTGTAAGATAAAGGACAATGTTGACACAAGTACAAGTGGGTATAAATTGGCCATGAATTGGAAATGAGAAAAAGGTTTCTAGCTATCAGATGAATAAAGTTCTCGAACAGCTTCCAACAGGCTTGGTAGTGATAGTGGCTTTATAAATTTATGAAAGGGCTTATATGCTAGAGTTGCCTGCAATAGCTAGGAACTGGACTTGATGACCCAGAAGGTCCCTCTGTGCCTACAGCTTGAGACTATCAAAAATGAATGGATAAAGACAGTGCATTTAGCTAGCAAGTCCTGTATTGATGAGCAGATAGAGTAGATGGTTTAACACTGGAAGGTCTTTTCCATCTCTAATGTCTATGAATTTAGCAAACCCAAGATTGAAGAACAGCAAGAGATATTGTATACTACTACCCATTGCTTCAAGTCACAAATTCATGTCAGAGAAGGCTAGTATTCCTCTATTAAAATAGAAAAAATAAAGACAGTGGTTCTAAAATTCTAGGAAAACAGACTTTCTAAATAATGTTTACTATTTCAGTGGTCAGTATAGTTGAGTAGCCTGCTAAGTAATCTTCTACCAGCTGCTTCTTTGGCTCATTTCAGCCTTTTTGTGTTGCAAAACTAGTACTGTCTGTCTCTTAGTAGTGAATTAAATAAGTTTAGAGCCATGCCAGATAAAATTAGCACAACAAAAAAGTTAATGCTTGTTGTACAATGCAGCACACTAGACCAAGAGCACACAGCAAAGCCTTGATTTATATGGTGGAGCATTATGGCCTAAAGTTAATTGGTTACAGAATCATTTGATAAGGTTATGGCTACTATGCTGGGGAGATGGGGACAGGCAGCAGCAAAAAGGTTGTTCTGGGGGGCAGGGAGCAGTAAGGAGAGTCTTGCAGGAGGAAGCTAATATCATAAGATGAGATTTTTAATTTTTTACAGTAGAGACAATCACAGCCATGTTCATTATCTGTACTGAAATAGGAATACCTCATTGTTCCTGTCTGTCAAGAAAAAAAAAATAGTTGTGCACCAGATTTTTATGAAATAACCCACTCTATTGTGCATTTCTTACAGTAAATGAATGCATAGCACTGTATTTCAAAATGCCTCTCTCTCAGCTATTGGTGATGCAAGTCATTACATCCAAGTAGAGTATCTATACTCCAAAAAGGAGAAGAGCCAAGACTCCATGAAGTCTGCTAGGGACTTCACTATTGCCAATCTATGTATGCAAAAGGTGCTCAGATACTATGGTGATATGAAATCTTGCAATAGATAAGATAGCGTTGTGTTGAATTCTGCTCTTGTGAATTGGGGCTCTGAAATTCTAATAAATGACAAAGTAGAAGAGACAAGAGTATGGGTAGGCTATCACTCTCAAATGATCACATGATATTTTACCTGCGCCCCAGTTACCTTGCTAATTATTTTTCCACCCCCTACTGGTGCTGAACCATTTAGGTTCAGTTTGAAGGTAAAGGGTTGGTTTCAGGATGAGCTTCCAAAATAACTTTATTTTTTAAAGCACTTCAGTTTAAAATGTTACTTTTTGACTAGCTCAGCTTTCTGCTGATAATCTGTCTTGAAATTTAAGCTTGTTCACTTTAATAACAGTTACCTCCAGTGTCTCAGTTGCTTCTTATTTTCTTCTGGAGATAGCTGTGATTGCTGTTCCCACGTTTATCTACAACTAATTACATACTCGTGTTTGGCTAATGTTTTAAAAATGCTACTGTTCTGACTGCTGCTGGAGTGGCTATGTTGTCTTCAGGGTTCTTCCACATACCTGAATATGAACTAATGTCCCGGTCTCTAAATACTGTCTCTTTAGTGCTGCTTTCAAGCTTTTTGGCTGAGTTTTGCTAACACTAGCATGGTGTTTACTGCTCATGTTCCGGTGGTGCGTGGTATGGAATAGGAGATGCTTCATGCTGACAACTACTTGAGCCACCTGTGGAGAATCCCACTTACAGGGGATCATGATCTTTAAGCAAATTGCATTCTTCTTTCTTCTTGTTTAAAAGGAAATCCCCATTGCTTCCTTCCCCCCACCCCAGCTCCCTCCACACACACACACACACACAAAATCTGGATTCAAGACCCATTCCCCGCCAGGGGACTGAATGTACCTTTCCAGCTTGCATCATAGGTGCTGGGAAGAAGATCACTTACAGAATCTTGGACCTCATAGCTAGAGACTCCAAATGAATGGCTTCACATAGGACACAAGGTGTATTTGAACTGGCCCTGGATGGAGCATGCTGGATTTCAGAAACAGGGACATCTCTATTTTTTCATAAGCAGGGATGGGAAAACTGATTTTCAGTAAAACAAGAGTAATCCCATATCACTTCTAAAGATTCAGAGGTTTGGGTAAGGACTCTCTTCATCTCCCAGTTTTCTTCCATCTCCTGTGCCAACCCACTGATGTTTGTCACTCTAAGACTATCTCTGATCTATAGCATGCCCTATCTTTACAGAAGAGTTGTGATGACACACAGTATATGCAAGGTTAATCCAAAAGCAATTTTTCTTGGCACCTATCTAGCACTGGAAGCACTTCCTTAATTTTTCTTTTTTAAAAACACAAGCCATTAGGAAAAGCTATCATGCATTGTTAGAATACTTCAGATCACCACAACTCCATTTATTAATTTTCAGCTTACAGGATTTCCCCCAAAAACCCAGAAGCCTTGCAGACTGCCCAAAAAGTTAGCAAATCCAGGTCTGGTGGACCAAAGAGGGAACTGCATTCTAGATACATTGACCCTCATAGAAAAGAGCCCTATCCAGTCACTCCCTCCGATTTATAACTGGGGGTTCCAACTTGAGTGCCTCTATTGTTCTCAACTGTGTCAGCACAGCCTGGGGAGAGAGGTGGATCTTCAGGTCACACAATCCAATTCCATTCTGTTTAGGTTATTGCCAGCCACTTGAAATCTACCTATTGGACACCAGTACATTTCCTGAAGTATTGGTGGTTATACACTCATTGTTCTCAACAAGTGGATAACAGCATTTTGCATTAACTTAAGCTTCTGAGTGGTCCTACTATGCCTCCCCACACTGAGCATGTTACAACAGTCTAGCCTTCAGGTATCGAAGGCATGGTTAATAGGAATAAGTGCTATAACAGAAAGAGCCAGTTGATTCTTCTTGCTGGATGTGATTGGAAAAAAAAAAAAAAGCCGCGATCGGCGGCAGCAGTTCAGCGGCAGGTCCTTCGCTCCTAGAGAGAGCGAGGGACCTGCTGCCCCCTAATTGCCGCAGGTGCCTCCCCTCTCCATTGGCCACCCCAAGCACCTGCTTGTTAAGCTGGTGCCTGGAGCCGGCCCTGTCCAAGACTGTGAAACTATCACAAATAGTGGGTGCATTTCTTCAACCTGAAGAGCAGATGTCACTCTTGCCATCTTTTCTGGTTGCCTTTCCCAATCCAGCAGTATATCTTCACTTGCTCTGGATTAAGTTTATGACTACATGCCCTCAACTAATGGCTATTCTTGTAGTTCAAGTAGCAGTGGCACTACATTTGGAAATGAGGATCCCTGCTTTATGTTCCAGCAGAACAAACTTCTTCCACTGGGATTCTTCACAGAAGCTATTTTGTGTGGAATAAAACAGGGTTTTGCTCTTCTCGGATGTTAACCTTTTTTACAAAAATCTTAATTCTAATGTTAGGAGCATCAGAATGGAAAATTAAAAGCCAATAATCAAGTACAGAAGTTGTTGCAGGCATAAAGTCCTCTAAGAGCAATAAGCAGTTAAAATCTGAGAGCTGACCATAGACTGGATGGGAAAAAAAAACAAACAAACAATCTCATCTGAAGGTTGTTACAGAGATTGAGGTGTGAGATTGATGCAAAGAAGAGCAGCGGCATCAAGTTTCCATGGCAGCAGGGTTTTATAAACAGGTACAGTGTTAAAATTAAGTTCATTTTCTCCTGCTCACAGGTTTTTTTTTTAATGCATCAGATAAAAGCCAGATAATGTAATCAGACTGTTACTATAGCTGTTCACTGCTTCCCTATCAAGTACAAGTAGATTCATGCTCCTCATTTTAGCATTTTATGGATAGGCTGTTCTGATAAGTAATGACCTTGAGTAAGGTCTGGGGTGGTATCACCCTGCACCTTGGGCATTTGTGGAAGTGGTGTTCCCAGTCACAACCTGGCCCTGACAAATGTAATTGAGACTGTTTGTCCACAGATCGACACACATTTTGCATGTCCTGGCTATCTATCTGCAGTAACTAAGGTCCAGAGTTTCAAAGGATATTAAGTGCCTAAACATACAGACAGGCACTTCGTGGGATTTTCAAAAAAGTGCCTATGCGGGTGAGGCACCTAACTACCTCCCTCACTGGCTCACTTCCCACTGGTACCTGTCTGCAATGTTAGGCACCTTTGAAAATCTGTCCCTAAGCCCTTGTTGATGGCTTATTTGCATCCATGGAAGCAAATAATTTTCTCTAGGTCTGTACTGTATTGTCACATTTTTTCAGCCCTCATTTCCCTCTCCTTCTATTCCTCTCAGTTACTAGAAGTGTTACTGTATGGTTTGTTTGAGATAGGAATGTAACAAGAGACTTTCAGGTAGGCAGAATTATTCATTTCAGGAAACCCCACTCCTCTCCCTGCCATTTACCAAATCAACATGATTTGTAGCCAAGTGATACTCCTGAGGACCATTTTTCCAAGCTATTTTACTACATTTACCTACAATAATTAGAGGCAAAGGATGAAGAGAAGGCCACATAAATATTTATTACACTGTTCCACAGCTACCAAGGAGAGAAAATATTTATTTTCCACTAAGGAATCCAGATTGGCTTGTTTACCTGCTGAGCTCAGGAGACCCACTAATGCTTGCTTGGCCAAGTAAACCTAACATTATTAATTAAACTTCAATCTGCATCTCTCCGAGGTAATTCATAGTTTGGATATTACCTCTTTTTAAGTATTCATTACAATAATAATCCATGTTTCTTGGATATACAGGATAGCTCATAGGGAAGAGTAGAAGGTCAGGGGTAGCATGGGAAGAATCATAGGATCATAGGGGAGACTAAATCAGAAAAGATAATACAGCCCAAGCTGAATTTTTTTGTGGAGCTGTCACAATGGCAGCTAGAGCCCAGGTTGCTCTGGCAGCACAACTCCACAGGAACCACACTGCCGGGGAGACAGGAGGGAATTACCTGAGACCAGAGCAGGCACAGAGGCACAGTCCCTCCATGTGGATGGCCCTGGCATTACACAGTTTTCTTCCTCAGGACTAGGGGTAGGCCCCAATAATTGGACTCTGTCCCCTACTAGTATAATGTGTGTGTGGGGGGAGAGGGGGAATACCCATGAGGAGATTCTCATGGATATTTCTTGGAGGTTTCTGCATGTGAGGGAATAGGGTGACCAGAGAGCAAGTGTGAAAAATCGGGACGGGGGGTAAATAGGCGCCTATGTAAGGCAAAGCCCCAAATATCGGGACTGTCCCTATAAAATCGAGACATCTGGTCACCCTTTGAGGGAATGATCTGGACTTTACAAAATGAACAAAACATTTTCCTTCCCGTGTTTTTAAATTGTATATTATTATACAGAAATCCCTGGGTAGGAGTATGTTCTAGAACTATTAAAGTATAATAAAAATAAATAAAATAAATGATAAAATTTTATAATTTAAAATCTAGATTGGGATTATTCCTAGATGGACATATTCCACCATCCTTACTCTCAATGAATAGGATCCTAGTCAATGAGTAACTCCATCATTTTCAAAATCTAGTCTAAAATCATTCAGGACTTTGCAATATAGAGTGCTCTAAAAGTCTTAAGATACATTAAACCCTTGCATCATGGTAGGACTGATGCCATTATGTTAAACATTCCTTAAATTAAGATAAGGTATATTTCACATATGCCCTTTTCAGCTGGTTCCTTTGACAAATTAATTTTTACTGCTCTAGCTACAGTACCCATCTAGAGCTTCATACCATACTCCTCCTTGTGGTCTCTACCCATCTTACAAATTCTGAAAGTATATACAAGAATTTATGTTTTTCTTCTTCCATCTTACAGGTTCATGTTTCCCTGCTGCAGTTTAAACACTGCTGCTTCTTCTACCCTTGTTAAGAATAACTAGTTTGTCTTTTTTAAAATAAGGCGTATTTATATATCAACCTATGGGAAGCTACTGACAGTGGTGTAGATGTACAGGATAGATAAAGCAGTTTTTACATGGAGTTTAAAATCCACTATTTTCACTGAAACCTAAGGAGGGCGTTTTTTTTAATTAATTTTCAGTAAACAAGGTCTAGTTTTAAGTAATATGATGCCAGGAAATGCTCTAAGATGAGCAAATGACACACTTTGGGAAGAGATAGGACTACGCAGCAAGATGCATTTTTCTTCTTTTTTGCCTTTGTACTTGATGGGCCAGGGTTCCCTCCATGGAAAGTCGACTCATACCATTCCCTTCTGGATTAGTATATTGAGCCCTCATGGGGTCTCAGCGCCTGGGCTCCAGCCTAGAGTGCAATTTTTAACCCTGCAGCCAACCCACCAAAAGCCTGGGCCAGCTGCGGCCCTTCCATTGCTGTGTAGCTGTACCTTATAGGCCCAGTTCACCATGTGACAGTATCAAAGTCCCTATGGTCCTTTATTGATTCTATGTAACTGCAACCTAGGAAGGTCTCACTGATAAATTTAAGTAAATGGAAACTAGGTTTACTGTCAGAATAAAACTCTAATTAAATATTGTATATTAAATATGCTATATCAAAAGAGACATACAAGGAAATTCCCTGTACAAGACAATGAATGTTGACACTATTCCTCATCTCATCCTATATATGAAAATGGCAAATGTCTTTCTAAGCCTCTGATTCTTAGGTCCTGCATGTGTGGGTGAATGGATCTACCCACATGTATGGCTTTGAATCAAGGAGACCTAAGTCAGGAGTACACAACTCTAGTCATTCTGCAATTGAGAGGCTGGTCCTGCAAGTCTTAAAATAAGTAGTTTCTATGCATGTTTGGATCTGGAGTCTTTTTGACTATTACCTCTTGTTTTCAAGAGATTTAAGCTTAATTTGTCCTTACTTCTAGAAATGAAATACTTTATGCAGAGATTTCATTGAAAATGCAATTACAAACTGAAGTTAAGTCATGAATAGACTCATAACATTTACTCATTGCTGTTTATATGAGAGGTAATTACAGATACTATTTTTGTAAATCAAGGGCCAGATGATTTTTACCCATACACCAAGAATTATTACCAGAAATTATTGGTAAATAATAGCTAACAGTAAACCTGAGAAAATTATAAACTGCTTATACACTTTTTTCATTCTCTGTAGGTACTTTCCATTCTAAAGTTCTTCCTCACTAATCTCATGATTCATTCTGCAAGAATTTAGTGTGTCTCACACACTTTCAACGTGTTCTGTAAGAAGTCCATGGCTCTAAAATGATTTCCATTACCCCACCAAAATAAGTTTATTCATTAAACACAACTTCTTGAACAACGGATTTATGTTTCTAGTCTGTCTCATCCTATTTATTTCTCAATATGGTTGTCATATCGAATAGTAAAAATTTATGATCTGATAATTCCAAACATAACAATTTTCCAGCTTTCGAATTTTAGGAATCAGGAAATAGTCTATTCTTGCATGCTTCTTGAGGTCTACTGAACAGTTTTGAAAGTCTCTTCTGGGAGTTCTTTTATCAGTTGGACATAGCTCTGAATTACATTAAATGATGTATTGGAGGAAGGTGCCATATTGATTAAAATTGGTCTCCCATCTTAAATTTGTTCTGAACTTGATTAAAGTCTCCACTATACAGAAAAAATAGGGGGAGCCTTCTCTGTGAAGACTGTTTTGAGATCTCAGCTTTCTCATTTGGGACATTAACATTTAACTTCAGTAGTTTGCTATGTTTTCCATTCTTCTTGACCACAATCCTTCTACCTATATTGTTAGATTCTACTGTGGAGATTATTTTTGTTTGCCAGTATTGCCACACATTTTCCTGTTTATAGGAGGAGAGATGAGAGGAAAAAAATTATTCCACCCACTCCTAGGAACAGCACCTGCTATCCCATGTAATAGCCACTGTTCCTTCCCTTCTCTTGCCAGGCAGCAATCCCCAGAGCTACAGAATTCCACCCTGTGGAGGAGCTGCTGTAGTTTCACAGATCTGTAAGGAGAATGCAAAGGAGCATTGCTTTTTTTCCCACTACAGGTTTGGACCCTAATCCAGCAAGTTACTTTAATCAGGTGAGTCATTCTATTGACTTCCTTGGGACTACTCATGTGGTTAAAGTTATGGATATGTTTACATACTTTGCTGGATCAGGGTCTTGGTGCCCTTAGTTCCATATTTTCTTGTACTTTATTGCCCTCAAGTTCCAGATTTTGGAAAGCAGTATGTGGCTCTAGTCCCATGGGGAAGAGGCTCTGTGTTCATACATCTTCTACTGCCTTATTTTTACTCAGCTACATTTCCTGGATTCACTGAATAGTCTGTCCTTTGTGGCATCTCCTGTCAAGGCATGAGTCTGCACACTACCATACAGAACAGCTGCTTCATTCTTAAATTGAGTCAGGGTGTTCAATCAGGTTATACTGCAGAGACATTTTCTTGAAAACTCTACACATTATAATTCCCATACAGTACTAACTTCAATTACTTGTCAATCATTTTAACAAACACAGCTTTTGAAAAAATTAATAATAATCTTTTAAGCTGACTCTCCGAAGTTTTATGAGATTAAAAAAAAAGTCTCTCTGAATTCAAAATATAATTTTACAAAGGTAATTTGGTTCTGTGGGGCTTTTTGTTTTCTTCTTGTTCAGGAAAATTAACAAAGGCAATTAAAAAAAGCAGCAGTGGATAGCAAACTCATACTTTAAATTTTCATAGGATTAAATTAATAGCACCAAATTTATTTTCATCGAGATTGGCAGTATATAAATGATTATCCATGACTTACTTTAAAAGAATAGACTATAGAAAATGGGCTAATGGTGACTAAATGTATCTGGTCATGTGCATGGTGTTTGAAGTCATTTTCCTAGAAGAACATCCACACATTACAAGACCTATAGCAGCAAAACTGTTCCTGAAGCAAAGGATAACGTACACATCAGGAGGAGTTAGATCACATATGTTCTTGAATGACCAAACTATTATTGGATCCAATGGAATGACAGGCTTGGTATTCTGCTGAATGCATATACTGCTTAATGGTATAAAATGATTCAGCCATGAAAATCACAGCCATTGGGCTTCAGTTCACCAAGCGACATAAGCACATATTTAACTTTAGGCACCAGGAGCCCGCTGAACTCAAACCTTTTTAAAATTCCCCTTTGGAAGGGAGTGTCTTGGAAAATATCTCCCAATGTTTTTCAGTGAAATTTTAAAGGGTCAGGACAATAATTATTGTCTGGCAAGAACACCACAAGTCACATTCTTCATTTTACGTTCTGTTTTTTTTTTTAATCTCTGACTATAAATTGACAGATTAGATGCTCTCTAACAGTAATAGCAATAGGTCCTGAAGGCCGTATTACATTTTTTTTTTTACATAGTCCCCACTCAGGCAAAACTCTCATTGAAGTTGGTGGAGAATTGTGTCTCAGTGAAGACTGCAGGAGGTGTTATAATTATACCCTTCATACACTTCCTATAAATTAAAAATGAATGCAGAAGATTTCATTCCTATTTAATAATGTTGGGGCTCTGGGCTCTCATTTATTCAGCACTCTTTGCTTAGGCCCTGATCCTGCCACTTGTTCACAGGCATAATATTATTCCTTACCCAGGAAGAGCTGCCTTTGAAATTAATGAGAACTTTGCCTCAGTCAAACTGCTGAACAGAACTTTTGTTTTTACTGCTATCCCAAAGACCATTTTTGATTTTTCTCAGATCTGTATTCTTTTAAAAAAAAAAAAAAAAATCTGTCCTGTACAATGTCTCTTCCATAGACAATCTCTTGTTAAGTTGGAAACAGCCACCACCACCATCACCAAACAAAACAAACACCACCACCAAAGACAGTAATGCAAGCTTGATGAGCTACATGCATTTGGGAAATCAACTTAAACTTCTGCCTTCTGCCAGGATTTGAATCTATCTAGGAGCTGAAAACCTTCCAATTATTTCTAGCTATTCAAAACAAGTCTCTAGTGTTTGGGCATGTTTTAGCAAAAGCTTATAAACAGCAAGAAAAAATGTCAAATGCATTTTTTCCTACATGCTTGAAAGATTAGGGAGACTCTACAACAGGGGTGGGCAAACTGCATCCTCTGGGCCGCATCCGTCCTGCCAGCTGTTTTAATCTGGCCCTCAAGCTCTCTCTGGGGAGCGGGGTCTGGGGCTTGTCTGCGCGGCCCCTGGAAGCAGCGGCATGTCCCCCCCTCCGGCTCCTACGCATAGGGGCAGCCAGGGAGTTCCGCTTGGGGTGGCCAGATGACAGAGGTCAAATATCGGGACGCGCCGGGGGGGGGGGGGGGG